>NW_022060086.1:169259-271412 GCF_007399415.2 Gopherus evgoodei
TGCCTTTCCCTCGATGTGGGAAGGATATGGAACAAGCCTGTGCTAACCAAGCTGAGATTTTCTCCAGACACTTTATTCAAAGGGACACTGGTTTAGATAAAGGGGAAAAAAAAACAAGTTTAATTACAGAAAGACAGAGTTTTAAGTGATTATAAGTGAAAGTAAACAGATTAAGCAGATTACCTAACAAATAATTAAAAACCCAATATTAAGCCTAAAATGCTAGATAGGTTGGATATGGATTAGCAATTTTTCACCATGGCTGGTGTATCCAAGCAGCAAACCAGTTTTCATGAACAGACAAGAAATCCTTCGGAGTGGGACCAGCACTTCCCCCAGTTTAGTCTTGTTCCTCAGTTATTTCCAGTTCTTTTTTGTGGGAGGTGAGGCCTCTAAATGATGTCGCACACCACCACATATAGTTTTAATCGATGACGGAATCCTCTGTTCCAAAACCAGTTCCCAGTCGAGTTCATGGAAAAATACAGGTACCTAAAATAGAATTCAGTGTCATGTGGTCCGGTCACATGCCCACGCAAGCGCTGCTGAGTCCTAGGAACCATTATCCTTGGCTGTATGGAGCTTTCTCACCCAGATTGGAATAAGCTTCTCCTAAGGTCTATTATTTCCCTAATGGCCCCATTTTCTCTGGATAGGTCCTTCACCAGCTTTCCAGATTGGAAGCATTGCCTAGGGTGCATCACCCAGGTTGTAACTACATATGAATACAGATACATAGTCAATATTAATAGCATTCACATACAAAAATGATACATGCACACAAATAGATAAATAATTTTAGCAACTCATACACTTTTTCAATGACATGTGACAAGACATATCATGTACAAAATACATCACATGTCATATTTATATTATAATCATACAAGCATGGAGAATGTGGGGCACAGTGTCCCAATGAGGTTGTGAGGAGGACCCCTCCTAGCAGTAAGCCATGAGAAACACACCGCACACTATACATACAGATTGATGGAATCTAAATCAGCTGTTACCACTCAAGAATGAGACTTTGGAATCATCATAGACAGTTCTCTGAAACATCTGCTAAGTGTGCCACTGTATGAATCCCAAACTATGGATACTGTATGCAGTTCTAGTCTCAAAAAAGTTATGTTGAAATCAAAAAAGTTGCAGAGAATGGTTGATGTCGTCCTAATCTGGTATTAACTCAAGTTCAGTAGTTTTCTCACTGAAGTTGTTTTTGAAACTTTTCTGTTGCAAAATTGCCACCTTGTGTGTTGGTTACTGAGTGCCCAGAGAGGCTGAAATGTTTAGGAATCATAATATTCAAAAACCAGTAGGAGAGCTAGATATAATCAGTTTAGGTTTGAATAGAGACTGGGAATGGTTGAGCCATCACACACATTGAATCTATTTCCCCATATTAAGTATCCTCACACCTTCTTGCCAAACTGTCTGTAATGAGTTACTTGATTATCACTACAAAAGTTTTTGTCTTAATTAATTAGCCTCTTAGAGTTGGTAGGGCAACTCCCACCTTTTCATGTACATAGATATATATACATCTCCTTACTATATGTTCCATTCTATGCATCCAATGAAGTGGGCTGTAGCCCACAAAAGTTTATGCTCAAATAAATTTGTTAGTCTCAAAGGTGCCACTAGGACTCCTATTTTTTATTGATATCTCGCTTTTTCTCATAGGCTAAAAGCTGGTTCCATACCAATCTGCGGAAAGCCCTATGATCATTGTCTGCTTTCTGAGGAAACTACCGACGTTGTCCAGCCTGCGAGCCTTTGAGTATGGAGTATTCCTTTATTTGGGTTTGTGGGCTACTCCTTTGATGGCCGGCAACACAACTGTGATTTCCTTCCTTGCTACTGGTGATGGCCGCTACCCTTTTTCCTTTGGTATTAACAAAGAAGGCCCCTCTTTGAAGTTCATACCCCTCCCAGAATTAGTGTCCATTTCCCGAAGAGAAAGGACCAAGAGAACCAAGAGATCCCACAGCAATCTGAAGGACAGGATGTTACCCCTGGACTACTGAGTTCTTACATTCATCAATCTCTAACCTGGTCCCTCCTGACAGTAAATAAAGGATTTTTTTCCTTCCCAAGTAATGCTCCGGGTACACCTCTACCGATTGCTGTTCAGAATAAAAGCCACCTATTAGACTGCTATGTGGGAAGAAAAATTGATGAACTCCTTCATACATAAGTAGGGGGGTCAAGACACTGGATGCTTGCAGCTCTACTGGGAGGCTAAAATAATCTTCAGGATTTATACACTACTGGATGAGAGCCGCAATGTCTCCTACCACCAGATCTGGTATGGCTGAGAACCTGGCCATCCAGTCCAGCACAGTCTCACAAGTCAAGGGGCCCATGCATTTACTTAGGTATTATACTTTCTTGGAGGAGAACATCTTGCTCTTATGTCTTGTTTCTCCACCCCGAGTCACCACTGTAGAGATAACCGGAGCCAGAGGGGCTGGCTCCTCTGCACAGTAGGGATTTGATGTTGCAGTTTCCCATTCCTTTTACTCACAATAGGGCACAAATGACATGATGTATAAGCCTGTTTTCACCAAGTCCTGGAGGAGTCAAAAATCATCAGCTAAGGATTGTGATGGGGTATTACTGTCCTTTCATCTGTAGAGAAGGAAGATATGTTGGTTCTTGCTATAGCCTTTTCTTCAAATCTGCTGTCCTGTTCCTCCATAATCTCTGGAGGTTCCAGCATTCTGGATGCTGTAGCCAAGGAAGAATGTCTCAGGGGCTCATGGGTGTGGGTAAGCCCAAGAAGTGTGGGGGCAATATGCCATCCAGAGACCCCAGTAGGGCTTCTAGGGCAGGGGTGCTCATGGCCACCCTACCATCTTGATGGAGAAGTCAGTTGAGGGTATACCCGAGGAGGTCCTTGACAATAGGCATTGTAGAGAGCATGGGAAGAGTAATGAGAGACGACCTCTTCTGGCTCGTTGTCTGATTCGCTACTAGAAAGCGGAAGTGCACAACAGAGTACTGGAGAAGACTCCTACAGTTCTGGTGCTGAGAGGAAGAGACTCTAGTATATCAGATACCCCGAGTTCTCTTGACCAGGTGCCATTGGCAGTACAGAGTGAGCCAGGAATCTTGCCCACACTTAATGTTCCAGTGCTGGATGGCTGCATGAGGGGTTTCTGCCAGTTTAAAGCAGAGTCCTAACGGGAAGGTGCTAGAGAGCCTAGATCTTGGAAATGATGCACGCTAATCTTTTCCCATCTTTGTCAAATACCCTCTGATAAAATTTATGTCTGGCTTTTTTGTGGCATAACTTCTGACTGACACAGATAAGTCTATCCTTTTCTACCCTATAGTTCATGCCCTATTCTCATTACCTTTCTGCTAGGAAGCCGAATAGACAACCAGTGGGGACACTAGACAATAGAGGTGCTAAAGGAGCACTCATGGATGATAAGGCCATTGTGGAAAAACTAAATGAATTTTTGCATTGGTCTTCATGGCTGAGGATTTGAGGGAGATTCCCAAACCTGAGCCACTCTTTTTAGGTGACAAATCTGACGAACTGTCCCAGATTGAGTTATTGAGTAATGGTCTCAAGTTGCAGTGGGGGATGTTTAGGTTGGATATTAGGAAAAACTTTTTCACTAGGAGGGTGGTGAAGCACTGGAATCTCCTTCCTTAGAGGTTTTTAAGGTCAGGCTTGACAAAGCTCTGGCTGGGATGATTTAGTTGGGAATTGGTCCTGCTTTCAGCAGGGTGTTGGATTAGATGACCTCCTGAGGTCCTTTCCAATCCTCATATTCTATGATTCTATGAACACTAGAGGAGGTTTTGGAACAAATTGATAAATTAAACAGCAATAAGTCACTGGAACCAGATGGTATTCACCCAAGAGTTCTGAAAGAACTCAAATGTGAAATTTCAGAACTACTAATTGTACTCTGTAACCTGTCATTTAAATCAGCTTCTGTACCAGATGATGGGAGGATAGTTAATATGACACCAATTTTTAAAAAGGGATCCAAAGGTGATCCCGACGATTACAGGCCTGTAAGCCTGACTTCAGTACCAGGCAAACTGGTTGAAACTATAATACAGAACAATACTATCAGACATATAGATGAACATAATTTGTTGGGGAAGAGTCAAAATGGTTTTAGTAAAGGGAAATCACACCTCAACAATCTACATGAATTCATTGGGGGATCAACAAGCATGTGGACAAAGAGGATCCAATGGATATAGTGTACTTAGATTTTCAGAAAGCCTTTGACAAGGTCCTTCACCAAAGGCTCTGGGATAAAAGGGAAGGTGCTCTCATGGATTGGTAACTGGTTAAAGATAAGAAACAAAGGATAGGTATAAATAATCAGTTTTCAGAACGGAGAGAGGTAAATAGTGGTGTCCCCCACGGGTCTGTACTGGGACCAGTCCTATTCAACATATTCATAAATGATCTGTAAAAAGGGGTAGACAGTGAGGTGGAAAAATTTGCAGATGATACAAAATTAATAAAGATAGTTAAGACCCAGGCAGACTGTGAAGAAATAGAAAACAATGTCTCAAAACCAGGTGATTGGGCAACAAAATGAAAGATAAAAATTAATATTGATAAATGCAAAGTAATACACATTGAAAAGCATAATCCCAACTATACCTAAAAAATGATGTGGTCTAAATTAGCTGTTACCACTCAAGAAAGAGATCTTGGAGTCACTGTACATAGTTCTCTGAAAACATCCACTCAAAGTCCAGGCACAGACAAAGAAAAGCAAATAGAATGTTGGGAATCATTAAGAAAGGGATAGATAACAGGACAGAAAATATATTATCTCTACATAAATTTATGGTACACCCACATCTTGAATACTGTGTGCAGGTATGGTCGCCTCATTTCAAAATATATATACTGGAACTGGAAAAGGTTCAGTAAAAGGGCAACAAAAATTATTAGGGGTACAGAACTGCTTCTGTATGAGGAGAGATTAATAAGACTGGGATTTTTCAGTTTGGAAAAGAGATGGCTAAGGGGAGATATGATTGAGGTCTATAAAATCATGATTGATGTGGAGAAAGTAGATAAGGAAGTATTGTTTACTACTTCTCATAATATAAGAACTAGGGATCACCAAAAGAAATTAATAGGCAGAAATTTAAAATAAATAAAAGGAAGTGTTTCTTCATGTTAGGATATAGATATTCAAGCCTGTCTGCAAAGGGCCTATGCTTAAGATGTAGGTGTATTCTTATCACTTAGCTAGTTATAGAGTATAAAAGAAGAATCAAAGATCACTGTCTGTGTAATGGCCTTCTCTTACTGTGACAGGCTAAGGCCTTCAGCTAAGATGTAGTTAGGCAGCCACAAGCTGGGAAGTGTATGGTCACATCCTCACATTCCAAACTAGTCACATTGAAATAAGGTGCTATTAGGCTGTTAGGAATACAATCCTGTCCTGATATTCCATCACCTTGAAATAAGGTGCTATTGGGCTGTTAGGAATACAATCCTGTCCTGATATTCCATCACCTCCAGAGAAAGGGAAGAGCCTAGAAGATGTAAAAGGAAACTTAGTTTGATAGCATCCTGTCTGGCAACAACTCACTATCAATAGACACAGCTGGAAAACCCTATGTCTTGTATAGAGTTGTTGTGAAATCTTCACTTCTGTATTGTTTTGTATGTTTATTTGCATGGTCTCTGTATGGTTCTGTGATTGTTAATTCAGTATCCTCCAAAACACAGATTCTCCTACCCTAGAGCCCCATCCTCCTCCTTTACTCAGGCCCCCCTTCCCCCGCCACACACACACACACAAACACACACACACTGATTGCTGGAGTCAGAGTTGGTTCAGGCTTGCCACATCCACTACCCCATCTCTTCCCAGAAGGTCTTGCCCCTTGTTGCTCCCCTTTCCCTGATGCTCCAGCCCCCAGCCATGTCAGAGCTAGATTGTGATAAAGAGCTGCTCAGAGAGCTCAGGAAACTCTGGGGGCCTGGACACTCCACTTTTCCTGGATTTTAAGTTCTGGGGAGTGGGGACAGAGGCTTGAGGGTCCCCTTGGGTCTCCCAGTGAATTGCCCAGGACAGGTGGAGGGTTAGGGCTCCTCAGGTGGTCTGGATCCCTGGGCAACTCTCACCATGGCCAGCTCTGACTTCTGGTCTGAATAGGGTGTGAAGCCTTCACCAGTGGAGGAGGACCAGGGAATTGGGTGTTGAGTGAAGAGATGGGGCAGGGGAGGGGTCCTCGTGGGAAGAGGCAGAGTAGGGGGTGGGGCGTTAAGCGGGAAGTAGAGAGGCAGCTGGGATGGTGCTCCTGCATGTGTCCCACTTTTGTCTTTTGAAAAGATGGTCACTCGACACTGAACGGGTTGGGCTGGGACTGGAGCGAGACGTGCCACTGCAAGAGAGTTGAGGACCGTTTCCAACCATTTTCATTGCAGCACAAATGGATGGCGGGAGAAGAGAATCTGGGCCGGAGGCTCCATGTGTCAGACCCTCACTCGCACACGCAGCTCTGCTCTGCATCAGTGCGGGGGGGCTCAGCAGATTGTTGGTGTTCAGAGCCATCAGCCAGAGCCAGGGGATGGGGGCAAGTTGCTAAATAGCTTCTCCTGGGTCTCCTCCATTCATCATGTGTCTGACGTGACTCAAATCACAAGAAGCTGGCTGAGGAGGTTGGGGACGGATGGGTGAACCATTCCCTTTCAATAGCCCCGTCCACAGCTCGTGCAGTGCTCATGGGTCAAGCTGCACCCAGAGGGCTCGGGAAGTGCCAGGACTGTGACTACAGAATAGCTCTGCAGCTTTTTTAATGGTCCCTAGATATTTAACCAAAGACAATGGGACATTGACAGCCAGGTCACATCCCTTCTCTTTACTGAGTGTATCGGCAGGAATTCTGAGGTCAGAGCAGCCACCGATCAAGATGTTTATGGGCCAACATGCAACCAGTCCCCTGGCTCTTCACTGACACAGTCACTTTGTAAATTCTGCTGCTGCCTTGGTCTCTTTCTCCCAGTGCACCATCCTCCCTCACCAGGCTCTGTTCCATTGCTCCAGGCCTTAGACCCTTTCTGAACTTCTCTCTACAGAGTTTAGATTAGTAGTTCATGTCTTCTTGGGTGTAAGGATGGAATAGGTGCCCTCACCATGGGCCCATGTTTTTATGTCTTCATGTGACCAGCGCGGAGCCAGCTGATGAACTGACCTTCACTTTTTGAGTACTCTGATTATCCTTGCATGAAGGGTTTGCTTTTCAAGCTGTACACAATTGGTTCATCATGGGCAGGGTCAGCAGGTAGACGTAGCCCATGAGAATCTGAAGCAAGGGAGAAGAGCTATTCCCAAATCTCTGTACTACAGACAAGCCAGTCCCTGATATGAAGAAGAGGAGGACAGCACAGAAGTAAGAAACACAGGTGCTCAGTGCCCTGACGCACTCCGCATGGGAGGCAATGCTCAGCTCTGTTTTCAGAATCATTACATAAGATAGGAGGATTAGCAGCGAGTCCAGCATCGCTGTGCAGACTGTGACAAAAAAGCCAAAGATGCTGCTGACTCTAATATCCAAACAAGCCATCTTAATGATCTCTTGGTTCAAGCAGTAGGAACGGGAGAGGACATTGTCTTGACAGTATTGGGAACGTTTCAGGAGAAAGGGCAGTGGGAACACTACGGCAACCCCTCTTAGCACACACACCAGTCCCATCTTGGCTATTCTTGGCAGGATTAAGATGGAAGCATATCTCAGTGGGTGAGAGATGGCGATGAAGCGGTCAAAGGCCATCAACAAGAGCACAGAGGATTCAGTGCATGAAAGCGAGTGGATGAAGAACAGCTGGGCAAAACAGGCATCGAGGCTGACCTCCCTAGCATTAAACAAGAATGTTCCCAATGTTGTTGGCATGGTGGCTATTGATAAACCAAGGTCTGTGACTGCCAACATGGAAAGGAAAATGTACATGGCCTCATGGAGGCCTGTATCTGTTCTTAGAATGAACAGAATGACTGAATTTCCTACTACAGAAATACATACACTAAGCAGAAGGGGATAGAGATCCAGAGATGAACGTCTTCCTGCCCAGGTATCCTGGTGAGAAGGAACACTGCAGAGTTGAAGTTGGTGTCATTGACAGCTGACATCATGTACTGGGAGGTACGATAGTTTTGCACCTTTCCTCCTGAAAGGAAAAGCAACAGGAGACTAGATGATATTTAACAAGACATCTTTCTGCTTTCACTGTATTTCTAGAGAGTCCCAGGAGCTCAAGGAAGATCAGCAAAAACTTAATCTTGGATTTACACTGCATATAAGATGATAGGCACTCCCAGACTGGATCAGACTTGGAGACCATCTAGCCCAGTATCCACTGGCCCATTTGATATGCTTCAGAGGAAGCCAAATGAAGCCCTGCAATAGAAAGCTATGAGATAACCTGCTCCCAGGGAATGTTTTCCCCTGACACCCATTATTTATACATATTTTGTACTGTACATGAGGAAGGTTTATAGTCCTTCCAAAACTTTTTAAAATAGTCTTCACTAATGTAATTGGAATTTCTGGTTACCCACATAAACATACGGTTCCTCTTTGAATCCTACTAAACTCTTGGCCCTGTTGATAACTTGTGGCTGGGAGTTCCACAGTCTCCTTTAGCCCCATGTGGTTTTACACTTTTGACCTTCCCATGGACACCTGTTCTGACCCTCCATTTCTGAGTGTAGCCCATTGTATCATGCAAAGAGAAGTGCATGGTGAAATCTGTCATTGTACTTATCTGTTCTGCATTGAAGCTATTTATAAAAATGGTTAGTTGTGTCATTATATATATATATATATATATATTTTATTTTCTCCACTCCTGAGAGTCCAAATTATGTCTCTGCCTCTTTTCAGCAAATGGGATAAATTCTCAGGGTCAGGTTCTGATTTTAATAACAATGGCTTCAGCTGCGTCACTCCAGATTTATATGTGTAAATTCAATCAGTACCAGGCTCTATTAACTTTCCCTTATCAAGTGCTCCCAGTAATACACTCTGACCCCCAAGAATCTGTCCAAAAGAATCTGAAGTGCTTTGCCTCGCCAGCTTTGACTGAATCCAGAGAGTTCAATCATTAAAGACAGGATATTGGGTTAGATCACTGGAAGACAGGATACTGGGCTAGATGGACTTTTGGCCTGACCCGGTATAGCCGATCTTATGTTCTCACTGTAAGTTTTAGAAAGAGCTTCTGGTCAGTTTCTCGGAGACATGATTATATTACTGTTCACTAAACAAAGAATTAATTGCCCAAATCCATTGTAAACAATATGTGGAATAGTATCAGGGGGTAGCCATGTTAGTAGTTAGCATAAAAACCTCCAAGTTTAGTTGCCAGCTTGGACCTGGTACTGCTGCCACCACCCAAAAAATTAGAGTGTTTTGGGGCACTCTGGTCCCCACAAAAACCTTCCCTGGGGACCCCAAGACCCAAATCCATTGAGTCTCACAACAAAGGGAAATAAACCTTTTCCCTTCCCCCTCCTCCAGGTATTCCTAGAGAGATACACAGACACAAGCTCCGTGAATCTAAACAGAGGGAGTCCACCCTCTCTAATTCCAGTCCTGGAAACAAAAGCATTTCCCTCTTCACCCAGAGGGAATGCAAAGTTAGGCTAGTACATCTAACACACACAGGTCTCCCCTGACTTCTTCCTCCCACCAATTCCCTGGTGAGCTGCAGACTCAATTCCCTGGAGTTCCTCACTAAAGAAAAAACTCCAACAGGTCTTAAAAGAAAGCTTTATATAAAAAAGAAAGAAAAAAATAAAACTGGTCTCTCTGTATTAAGGTGACAAATACAGGGTCAATTGCTTAAAAGAATATTGAATAAAGAGCCTTATTCAAAAAGAATACAATTCAAAGCACTCCAGCAACTATAGACATGTAAAAACAAAACAAACCTCACAACTTGGAAACAGAAGATTAGAAAGCAGGAAATAGAAAAATTCTTCTCAAAGCTGAGAGAGATTCAGGCAGAAGACAAAGAACTCAGACACCAACTTCCCTCCACCCAGAGTTGAAAAAAATTATGTTTCCTGATGGTCCTCTGGTCAGGTGCTTCAGGTTACTTTTTTTTTCAGAGTGAAAGAGACATTACCCTTAGCTATCTATTTATGACACCCTGGAACTCCTTGCCAGAGAGTGTTGTGAAGGCCAATAGTATAACGAGGTTCATAAGGGAGCTAGATAGATTCATGGAGGACAGGTCCCTCAATGGCTATTAGCAGGATGGGCAGGAATGATGTCCCAAGCCTCTGGCCATGGCTACACTGGCGCTTTACAGCGCTGCTCTCCCAGGATCCCCTCTCTGCCTGAACACGGGTTGCTCTTACAGGGCCAGCTCACTAGGTGACATCTACCCTGTCTTTCCATCCACACTCCAAGGAGGACTGGAGAACTGAGCAGGATTATGACATTACAGGTATCAAGGAGGCTGAACAGCTGTAACCTAAGAATGGCCACACTGGGTCAGACCAAAGGTCCATCTAGCGCAGTATTCTGTCTTCCGACAGTAGCCAATGCCAGGTGTTTCAGAGGGAATGAACAGAACAGGGAATCATCAAGTGATCCATCCCCTGTCGTCCATTTCCAATTTCTGGTAAAAAGAATCTAGGAACACTCAGAGCATGGTGGGTCATCCCTGCCCATCTTGACTAACAGCCATTGATGGACTTATCTTCCATGAATTATCTAGTTCTTTTTTGAACCCTCTTATCGTCTTGGCCTTCCCAACATCCTCTGGCAAGAAGTTCCCTGGCTTGACTGTTCATTGTGTGCAAGAAATACTTCCTTTATTTCTTTTCGACCTACTGCCTATTCATTCATGTGGTGACCTCTAGTTCTTTTGTTCTGAGAAGGAGTAAATAACACTTCCTTATTTACTTTTTCCATACAAATCATGATTTTATAGACCTCTATCATTTCCCCTGTAGTTGTCTTTTCCAAGATGAAAGTCCCAGTTTATTAATCTCTCCTCCTATGCAAGCTGTCCACACCCCTAATCATTTTTGTTGCCCTTTTCTGAACCTTTTCCAATTCCAAGATATCTTTTTTGAGATGGGGAGACCACATCTCCATGCAGTATTCCTACACTTTAGTTTCCTATGGTTCAGCCAGTTACTGATCCATGAGAGGACCCTTCCTCTTATCCATAACAGCTTACTTTGATCAGAGCCTCTGCTGAGGGACCCTCTCAAAGGCTTTCTGAAAATCCCAGTATGTCAGTGCACTGCAAGGCCTTCAATGGCTTTTAAACTTTCCCATGGGGACATCGGAGACATGGTCCAGTGAACTTCTGTTCAGGCCTAACAAGAACTCAGATGCAACCTGCTATGAGAAACTCGTTTTAACAAGGAAGCCCCTGTGCCCGCACAGGCCACAGGCCAAAATGTGTAACTTGAATAACGTTGTACTGGAAGAGCCCAAAATAACCACTATAGGAATGTATTCACTCTGACCCCTTACTTCAAATGCACTGTGGTCTAGTGGATAGAGCACTAGATGGAACTCAGAAGACTTAAGTTCTAGTCCTGACTCTGCTACTGTCATGCTGGGCAAGTCACTGCTCTTCTCTGTGCCTCAGTTTCCATCTGGAAAAGGGGGCTAATGCTACAGACCTCCTTTGTAAGTGCCTTGAGGTCTACTAATTGAACATGTAGATAAGAGGTAGGGCTCTTTATATCTTATGATATAGGGTGCTTTTCTTAAAGCACCCACTGCTGGAGTCAAGTGATTTGAGAATCTCTGCTCTTCTTTTATTTTATTTGTTAGCCAATCTGAAGCCCTTGTAGTTGCAAAGAGAAGCTGGAGAACGTGAATTGAGTGCAACTTAGCGGCTCAGACACCACAATGCAAATGACAAGTTCCCCAGATGAATGTTTTTTTGAATCTCATTATTTTGAAGCCAATCTCGTGATTTTCGTGGGGCCCAGCTCATGGTATTGGAGTGCTTGGGCTGTGATACCATGAAAGTTTTTCTGCACTGGTAGCACTAGATAAGCATGTCAGGGCTGCTTCTCACTTCAGGCTGGGAGATTCTGCCTCACTTACAGGGGGGTTAGGAGTTCCCGCAAGTAGGAAAAAATGTCCCTTGCCTGAGGGCTTGAGAGTCAGAGCTCGGAAAAGACCCAGGGTTTTCCTGGGAAACCTGATGCCCTCTCTCCCGACTTATTCAGAGCTCAGCTGCTCAGCCTACTTGGGCGGTTGCCTCATCCCATCTCCTGATCTAAGTACAGCATTGACACCTCACAGACTAGAGGGAGATTGCAGGAGGGCAGCCCCATTGTGACCTAGACATGACATCAGCGCCTGCCTGATGCCAGAGCAGCAACCTGCCCTCAGGTGTAGCCTGGGGACTTGTAGCTGGTTTGAGAGTGTCTGTGTTGAGAGTGTCTTAGTGTTTGAGCCCACGGAAATGAGTTCACTCCTCCTCTATCTCAACTCTGCCTCCTGCCTAGAGATCCTGAAATTCATGCTGCTCTTTCTGGTCTGTTATGCTGTGATAAGGCTCCCCAGATCTGAGGTAAGTGAGACTCCTGGAAAGATGGAAAGGCATGGATTGATGCCAGCTGAATGCAGGAACCAAATATAAGTACTTTTAAATCAGCAGGCTAAGGATCATCTCACCCAAGAATCCTCAAAGAGCTAGCTCAGGAGGATATTGGCCCACTGATGTTAATTTTGTAACCAATTTAGGATTCTTGAGGGAATTCCAGAAGGCTGGAAGTGTGCTAATGTTTTGTCAATATTCAAAAGGTACGGGAGGTTGACCCGGCTTCTTATAGGCCAGTTAGCCTGAAATAATGGACAAACTGATATGGGAATCAATCAGCAAAGAATTAAAGGAGAGGAATATATTTAAAGCAGGTTAACAATGTTTTATGGAAAATGGGCCATGTCAAACATAGATGTGACAACTTAGAGTTTGTAAGGTTTTGTTTTTCATAGATTCCAAGGCAAGGTGAGCCCATTGTGATCTTCTAGTCTGACCCTCCTGTCTAACACAGGCCAAAGAACTTCCACACAATAATGCCTAGTGCATACCTTTTCTTAAAATGTCCAATCTTGATTTTAAAAATTGCCATGATGGAGAATCAATCCACCATGACCTTGGTAAATTGTTTCAATGGTTAGTTCCTCTCACTGTTAAAAATGGATGCCTTATTTCCAGTCTGAATTTGTCTAGTTTCAACTACCAGCCATTAGACCATGTTAGACCTTTCTCTGCTAAATTGAAGAGCCCATTTGTAATTATTTCTTCCCCATGTAGGGATTTATAGACTTTTCCTCAAACCACCCTTAACCTCTTTAAGCGACATTGACTGAGCTCCCAAGTCTATCACTACAAGGCATGTTTTCTAATCCTTTCATCATTCTTATGGCTCTTCTCTGAACCCTCTGCAATTTATCAACATCCTTCCTGAATGTTAGACACCAGAACTGGACACAATTTATGCATCCAAGTACCACAGGACATTTGGATTAAAAATTAGCACTGTACAAAATATCAATGGAGCACAAGTTAAACGGATTGGGAACAGGCTAATGGTGAACTGACCGATCTCAAAAAGTAATTGTCAAAAGGTTCATCGAATGTGGGTGTTTCTAATAGGGCTTTGCAGGGATCAGCACTAGGTCTGATGCTAGTCAATATTTTTTCAAGGACTTGGAAGTAAATACAAAATTGCTGCTGTTAAAAATGTACTGATGACACAAAGTTTGGCAGAATGGTAAATAACGATGAGGACAGGGCGGTCATACAGAGAGTTCTGGACAGTTTATTTGGCAAATGGGGCTCATTCAAACAAAATGCATTTTCACACAGCCCAGCACAGAGTTATACATCTGGGAACAAGGAGGGCACATTCAGCTTTGGATTTAACCATCTTTAGTTTTGTATCATCTGCAAATCTGGCCACTACTCTGTTTCCCCCCTTTTCTAGATCATTTATGAATATGTTGAACAACTCTGGTCCCAGGATAGATCCCTGTGGGACCTTGCTATTTATCTCTCTTCATAAACTCACCATTTATTCCTACCTTTTGTTTCCTATCTTTAAACCAGTTACTAGTCCATGTGAAGACCTTCCCTTTTATCCCATGACAACTTACTTTGCTTAAGAACCTTTCATGAGGGATCTTGTTAAAGGCTTTCTGAAAGTTCAGGTGCACTATATCCACTGGATCTCCCTTGTCCACATGCTTCTTCACCCCTGTGACATTATGCCCCATATTCTTCATAGAGATGTTGTTCTATGAATATGGCATAACTAAGCTGTGTTTTATGCAAGATGGGTCATGTGACATATCATTGGAAAGGCTATGATGAACGAATGGGATTATCCTATTTGTATGGATGTATCATTTCTGTATCTGAAGTTAGGAATATGGGCTCTGTATCAATTACAAAAGTGCTTGCACCAGGGCAATGCCCCCGAACAGTAGGCAATCAGCCTGGACGGACTATTAGGAGGACAATAGGACTTTGAAGATACTAATCTTCCTCCTTCCTGAGAAGTTTCCTGGGATGCTGCTTTGACACTGCAGGGTCATGTGATCATGTCACCTCACAGAATCATGGAATCCATAGAATCTCAAGGTTAGAAGGGACCTCAGGAGGTCATCTAGTCCAAGCCCCTGCTCAAAGGAGGACCAATTCCCAACTAAATCATCCCAGCCAGGGCTATGTCAAGCCTGCCCTTAAAAACCTCTAAGGAAGGAGATTCCACCACCTCCCTAGGTAACCCATTCCAGAGCTTCACCACCCTCCTAGTGAAAATGTTTTTCCTAATATCCAACCTAAACTTCTCCCACTGCAACTTGAGACCATTGCTCCTTGTTCTGTCATCTGCTACCACTGAGAACAGTCTAGATCCATCCTCTTTGGAACCCCCTTTCAGGTGGTTGAAAGCGGCTATCAAATCCCCCTCATTTGTCTCTTCTGCAGACTAAACAATCCCAGTTCCCTCAGATGGACACCATTTTGGACTGGTGGTATTTTTCCAAAAGGAGGGAGTGAGGGGTCAAACTGGGAGACAAAGGATTCCTGTAATAGCCAAATCCTATTTAAGGATTCAAAGGGAATTAATCTAGGTTCTTCTCCACCACCTCCCTGCCCAAAAAGGAAGACAGCTGAAAACACCTGGAGAAATAAAGGAACTAAACTGTGGGGGACGAGGGCAGGGGCTGAGCCGAGGCGAGAAAGATCTAGCCTGTGAAAGGAATACCTGGAGAGTTAAGCTGCAAGCAGTGCAGTTTACCTTCAAGAAACTTTGCAGCTCCCAGGCAAGTGGGCTGAACACATTCCAAACTGTTGTTGTTGTTTTTTGGTGTAAAAGAGCTGCCATTTAAGGATGATATTGGAATTATATCAGCACTTGTTTGGGAGGATTTGCATAACCCATTCATGGTTTCACCACTCAGAAGTAACACGGCCATCCCAAATGCATGCAGATAAAACCCCAATAGCATGCATTCCTTAAATATGTATCTAGGAAACACTGTTGTCCAGAGGTCAGATTTCTCCCCCAAGCTCTGAATTCCGTGCATGGTATCTGGGCTTAGTTGCATAGCCTGCAATCCTAAAACCGGCAGAGTTTTATCATCTCTGCAGGAGAGAGAACTTTGCAGGCTCTCTCCTTCAATGTTTATAAACTCTGCAGGCTCCTGGTAGCAGCAATCCCTGTTTCTCCAACCCCTGGATGTTCCAGTGACATCTGTTATGGGTTATGATGTGTGCACTATATTGTCTGCATCATAGGAAAGCACAATGCGTACCCATGATGCCTTATAGTGCAATACGCTCCCACAAGTAAAAACTTCCCTCTGGCCCCACATGGCAGTTACCTCTGGCTCATTGTTCTCCCAGTTTAATTGAGGAGGTCTCTTCTAACCCTGCTGCTTTCTCTGTGTGTGGCAGGCTTCTCCAAGGAAGAGGAGGCACAGAAAGAAAAAGAAGAAACCAAAAGGTAGGCAGTCCTTTACCCCACAGCTGCGGTGGCAGACTCAGGCCCCATGCAAAGCAGAGAAATAGGGTCTATTCCCCCACCTGCCTCCCTTCTTCCTGCAAAGGTACAGTCGGGCCCAGAGTCATGCAGAGGCACTGGCTGGGCCTCCGTTCACAGGCTGCCTGTGAAATCTGGGCTCTAGAGTGCCAGGAAGCAGAGGGTGCCCAAGCAGCTTAATGTCTCCTTTATGTCTCACTTCTGGCAGCTTTTGGGTGCTGTGAGGAAGAGTTGGAGGAGGCTTGTGCATCCCTAGAGACATGGTAAGCAATGCCCCTCTCCATAAATCTGCAATGGGTCAGTCCTATCCCATAGCGTCATGCAATTCATCCCCACCCAGGGGCAGTAGCCCGAGTAATCCCTCCTCTGCCCCGACCTATGTACCAGGCAAGCAACTCTTCTCCTTTGGACTCATGCAATTCATTCCCACCCAGCAGAAGTTGCCATCTCTAATACACCCCCACACTTTGTACAGTGGGTCATTCCCTTCCTCGATCATCATACGATTCATTTAATGTGGGGCAGTGTGTGTGTGGGGGTAGATGGTGTTGACTGGACTGGACCATCCTCCCCTCCCAAGAGGGGGAGAAAATGTTTTCTGGGAGCAGCCCCGTGCACCCTAGGGAGGTAAGTTGGAGAGGTCAGGAGGAAGGCTGGCCTTTCTGGTATGGTGAGTAGGGTGAAAGGGATCCACCAGCAATTGGGTAATGGCCCCTCCTCCAGTCTCCCAGGATAGGTTCCCAGTAGCATTTGAACCCTGGACGTTCAGCTCTGCAGCATAAAGCACCCCTTAGAGCTAAAGATGTAGCTGTATTAGTTGGCAGCTACAGTAGACTGTTATCCTATATGTTGATTCGCTTCTGTGGGTGGGACATGACACACACACTGCCAGCAGGATACACTCTCACCTCCTCAGCACTAGACAGGGCTCACCTAACAATCCAGCTAACCCCAAACCAGACCATCCAAGACCCGGGTATTGCAGGGGAAGAGGCTGCCTCAGTGGAGAATGGGACAGGGAGCCTTTTGGTGCCACACCTCTGGGTAAAAGAGGGCCTGAGGGCAGGGACTGCTCTCAGCTATCTGCTCTCTCTGTTCCACAGCTGCCCTGTGCCCCTGAGAAGCTCCCCTTGGCTTACAGCCTCAGGATCTTTGAGAGGAGGCTACAGTACGTGGCTAGACACCTGGATGAAGTTCTGATACAGTAAGGCAACTGACCGGGGGGCACCAGACTGGGGGCTGGGTGGGAGGGGATAGTGAATGTAGAGAGGAGGGAGCAGGGACAACCAGACACTCCAGGATCCTAAAATAACAGAGAAAAAGCCACTAAGAGGCTTTAGCTTCCAAGGTGAGAGGACCAGTGAAGTGAGTGAGTGTTATCAGAAATTAAATGCAGAGACTACACATTGGGGTTGTGAGTAGGATCAAATCCTTCTGTACGGCAATGTCTGCCAGCAGTCGACTATCTAGCACCTGCCCGTGCTGTGTTTGAAAGAAAAAGCAATCAAGTGACACCCTGTGAGGAGGTATACATCCCACATAGACTGGAAGGGGCTCAGGTTGCCAGGCAGGCCCATTAACTCCGCAGGGTGCACTTGGAGGAAGAACCAAGGAGCAGGGAATTGATTTCAAGCAGGCTCAGCTGGGCAGGAATAGGCAGGGCCTGTAAACAGCTGGCAACAGAAAGGGGCTGTTGCTGGGAAAGGGCAGCCCCTCCCTGGGAAGAGAGGGGAGTGTTTGGAGCTGGTGCATCCAGAACAAGGAGGGGAACCAGGAGTAGTAGGAAGCAGTCCAGGCTTGGAGAGGAAAACCCAGAACTGCTGGGTTGAGGGTCCCTGGCCTGGAGCCGAGTGTGAGGTGTAGGGCCCAGATTTCCCTACCAGCCAAGAAGGGCGTGGCATAACCAGAGGGGCAGTGAACAGGAAAACTATCTGGGTTATTGTGGAAGTGACAGTGACCACATGCGACAACTGGAAGGGGCATTGACCTCGAGAGCTAATCCCCAGAGTAGGCAGCAGACAAGCAGTGAGGGGACACCACATGATACACCCCAAACACTAGTCATCAGCTGGGTTCAAACCCAGGTAGCTCATAGCCATTGAGGAAGTTATCTAGTTCCTTTTATAGTTTATAGTCTTGGCCTTCACAACATCCTCTGGCAAGGGTTACACACACATGCACACATCTTCCTCCCCTAAACCAATTGTTTTAGCTAATCTTTCTATTAAAATAGCAGTAGATCCTGATCATGCTCAAGGCCCCATTGTGCTAGGTGATGCACATGTGCGTGTACAAAGGGGTTATCGTTCTAGATGAAATGAGTGCCAGCTCCCCCTCTCAGTCCTTCGTTACCCAGTTGATGTCCTTGTGTCAGGCTGTGGTGTGCAATGCATGCCTAGGCACTGCCCCATTGCACTACTGTTGGAAGGCTCTGTCCAAGCCCTGCCTTTGCTCAGCAGGGCCATGTTCCATCTGTTCCTGTCTGCTTTCTCCCACAGGCCGGGTGTGTCGACATCTGCCATGAGCCAGTTCTCCTATTCCTCTATGGAATCCATCACCTCTTCCCTCTGGAGTCCCAGTTCCTTTTCCCTGAGAGAAGCCTCCATGACTTGGTCAGAGCCCCTCTGCCACACAAGGGAGATCATGACTGTCGCAAGCTGGGAAGGATCCACTCATCCTATCCAAGCCCAGTCTCTTCCCAGTCCTCCTGCCCACAGCAGACGAGACCGGCGAGAGCAGAACATAGGTCTGGACCAGATGTCAGAGCATGGTTCAGACTCTAACATCCGACAGAAGCATCTGCAGAGCCAACTGGGGGCTCCACAAACCCCCATCCCGAGGGAGCCATTGCTGGGTGAGCAGGACACCAAGCAGCAATGGGCATTCAATACAGATCGGCCCAATTTTGGATTTCCAGCAAAGGTCTCAAAGCCTCTGAGATCTGACACCAGCCCTCAGCATGCACAGGAGATCCAGGAGCCATGTGTCTGCCCCTGGGGACCCCTGCACCAAAAGGCCTACAGGATCATGGCATCCCCTGATGCCATCCTGGCCAGGCTTGTGCCTATGGCCAGGGTCAAGCTGCAGGATCACGTGGCTCAGAAATGCTCAGAGATCCAAATGGAGGCATTTCCGAAGATCGTGAGAGAGTCGCACAGAGATGCTCCCCTCCTGAGAGAGACTGCCCTGCCTGGACCACTCCGCCCCCCCAGGGAGCCAGGCAAGCACAGGACAATGGCATTCCCAACAATGGGACAACAGCCTGCCCACCCCATCGAACTCCACATAAGGTGTGAGCATCTCGTCATGCAGAGGGGGCTGCTCACCCTGGACCCAGGGCTCCCGGCAAAGCTGCCTCACGCCGTCCAAGCCAGGGGAGCCAGTGTGGAGTTCAGTGAGATGGAGACCGATTTCCTGCAGACGGGGAGGCAAAGCGCAAACTCCTCTTCTTCCACATGTCCTCCAACGCCAGTGGAAGATACCACCATGAAGACGGGCAGGAATGATGGCGTGTCAGGAAACCAGATTAACCCAGATTGCTGCACTCTGCCAGCAATGGTGGGTCTGGCATTGCCACTTCCAGGAACCACAATAGCAGAGAAGATCCTCGAAACCACACTCCAGATTTGTAGGAGCGAATTGAGAAAGCCCCTTACCAGTGTGAGCGGCACCAAAGGGACTGAAGAGAAGCTGGAGCTGCACATGGAGAGGAAGGTGATCTTGGGAGAAGGCTCCTGCTGGGGCCAGGGGCACAGGCAGGTGAGAGCAGGGCAGATCTTCCCAGGACCCAATGCCACCAGGTTGCCTCAGAGGCACCAGGCTCTGAACAGCTCACAAGATCCACCCTTGACTCTCTCCTTGCTGGGCACGCTGCACATGACCTGCAGATCAAGCAGCTGACAGAAATGATGAGCAGCTCCCGCCTCATGGTGGGCCAGGTCTCAGTTTGCCAGCAGTGCCGCAAGGCATATCCAGGAAAGATGAAGGGTAAGAAACTCAGAAGGAGACATCTGCTGAGCTGCATGGTCTTCAAGACATCGTGGATTCACAGGGGTTCGATGGAACTGTGAATTCAAAGCTCCCCATGGACCAGCTGCCAATCAAAATCTGCAAGAAGTGCAGTCAGCTTCGACGGAAGAGACCAGCGGGCTCTGCAGGTGCTGACTTGCCCACAAGATCCCATGGAATTCCAAAGCGATGGACTCCAGGAGACTCCTCAGCATCATCCAACCACAACAAGATGCCAGAGATGTGGCTCCTTCCAGCACGCAAGAGCAAGAAGAAGGATGGAATGGGGAAAATGGCTCCCACCAAGCATCCAAAGATGGTGTCCATTGCTACGAGTACAACAGGGCTTTGGCAAGCTGGGGAGAAAGCAACTGGGAATCCTGATGGTTCTCCCCCAAAGTCACCAAAGGCCTCCAGAGCTAGGACACCATCCCCTCTAAGGAGCAAAGTTACAGTGCTCAAACAGATGTTAATGTGCCTCAAACAAACCTTCAGCAAGCTTCAAAGAAAGTGAAGTCCCGAATGTCCAAGGACTCTTGTTCCAGAACACCTGACACTAAATTTACAAAGCCACCCTTTTGGAAGGCAAGGGCCTCCAAGGGTGTCCGGTTACCACACTACTGAATCCCACCCTGCCAGCATGCCCACTAACAGCAGGGGCCCACAAATTCCAACATCTCCCTGTCATCCAGCGGGTCTGGTAAGCATGGGCTAAAGGGACTGAGAAGAATGGCTTGTTCTCCTGGGACACAGAGACTGATGTATAAGAGACTGTCCTTGGGGTATGACATCTAAATTCAGATTCCAAGATGAAGTGGGACATGGGGGCTTGGATGAGATTGAGGGTGTGACTAGCTCACTGGATTTGTTACTTTACCTCATATGGTTCAAGAATCAATCCTTCCTTCAAGAAGAGCTGATACTACATTGACAAAGCCACCCTTTTGAAAGGCAAGGGATCCTAAGTCTGTCCAGTAGTACTATTAGGAGCCACCATCAATCAAACCCAAACCGGCCCTTTGACCCCTAAAACCCTGCCCCTCCACCCTTCAACCCCGCCCACCTATCACCAGAAGCCCCACCCACAGTCATATTACTTCCAGAGTCAAGGCAGACACATGACCGAAAGCAAAGTGTGTCATGTGACCCCTCTAAGTACTCCTCCCACTGTCCTCTACCAATCAGGAATGGTTTCACCCCCATAAGGCCTACGCCTGAGAGGTCATCTGACCAATCAGGGGTGTTCCAGGGTGGGTTGACTCATCCAGATGTGGCTCATGTGACCCCTTTAAGATCTCCTCCCACTGCACTCTACCAATCGCGATGGGTATCAGCCGCACAGAACCACCCCGAGAACAGATTTGACCAATCAGTGGTGTTGCTGGGCAGGGTCACCCACCCAGATGAGGGTCGTGTGACCCCTCTGAGAACTCCTCCCAGTACCCTCTGCCAATCAGAGTGCAGCACTATCACCCCATAAGTCCCAGCAATTGGGACAGAAGGGGCCATCTTTTACCAAGGACGTGTGCCTTAGAAATCGTGGAAACATGGACTCCTTTTTCACCACCTCTGTGAGCACTTTGGACTTTCTTTTAGCCCCGAAGGCCTTTGAACATGTGTGGAGAAAGCGCTACATTAGCGACAGTTCCCACAAGGGCTCTTTGACTCAGCCGTTGATTGATACGCCAGAACCTGAAACCCAAACTCTCTTGAGGCACCCTGATGCGTGTGATGGCCTCTCATTTTCCGCCCCTGTGAGGTGGAAGGCAAACACAGCTTGGGGGAGTCATCGGATGAGAAGGTGAATGGAAAAGACATGCTCAGGTAAATGAATGATTAAAAAGTGACCGTTGATGATGGGGTGTAATGGGCTTAGGAACCGGGGGGTGGGGGTTGGGTTGTGTCTATTTAAAAACAAGCAGGGAGAACTTACACTGTTTCTTTTCTGTAAATTTCTTGACAGCTTGACGATGCCTTTCTAGAGGACCTGGAGGCCCTGGACAGCGTTACATAAAGCAGCGAAGATGAACTGGGTTCTCCTTGTTTTTGCTCAAAGCCGATACAAATTGTTGAAGAGTTGTATTTGGAAAGCTGATTATTAAACACTGTTCTTGCCATAGGGTATTCTATGCAATGTCTGTGCCTAACCCAAGAACATTTAGCATAAGAGGTGACCTTGATAAATGCTGTGCAATTTAGTGCAGACCCTGACCATGACCATGTTTTAAAGAAAATGAGCAAACCGGAAGATGTGTGTGTCACCTTATTGACTTGAACTGGGACAGTATAGAACATGGTTACAACCAAGGTCCTGTAGTGGCACCAAATCTTATGTGAAGGGGGTCCTAGAAGGGGTCTAAAACCAGATTATGGGTTGTTTGTTATGTTTATGCTGTCTGTATGCATGTGTCATTTTGTAATTGAAGTTATGAATATTGGCTCTATCCTGTCTGTATTTCAAACTTATGCTATGCTTCTGGGTGACATCCCAGGCAAGTTGGTGTCAGCTCTGCCTAGCCTGCTTGATGACCCATTAAGGACCATCAGCTACACCCATTGAGAGAAGATAGATACACCTTGTGAGTCAGCAAAGTATGCAGGGACATTTCCATACGACGCCAAACTCCATTTTGCTTGTAATTTTCTACAATAAGGACAAAATGTGTGCTTACACCTGGATACAACTATTAAAGGCTGATGCCTCATCTCCATCTTGTGTTCAATCCTGCTTCTCACCTCTGGAGGGACTTTGCTACAAACTGAAGCTCTGAACAAAGAACTGATGACCCATCCCAACTGGGGATGTACTCCAGAGACTTAATTTAAACCTGCACTTTATTCTATCACTGCTACAAGCCTGAACCAAGAACTTTGCCGTGACTGTATGTAATTGATTCCATTAAACCAATTCTAGCTCTCATCTGTATCTTTTTCCTTTTATGAATAAACCTTTAGATTTTATAAATTCATAGATTCATATATTCTAGGACTGGCAGGGACCTCAAGAGGTCATCGTGTCCAGTCCTCTGCCCTCATGGCACGACCAAATACTGTCTAGACCAGCCCTGATAGCCATTTTTCTAACCTACTCTTAAATATCTCCGGAGATGGAGATTCCACAACCTCCCTAGGCAATTTATTCCAGTGTTTAACCACCTTGAGAGTTAGGAACTTTTTCCTAATGTCCACTCTAAACTTCCCTTGCTGCAGTTTAAGCCCATTGCTTCTTGTTTATTCTTAGAGGCTAACTAAGGTGTACAAGTTTTCTCCCTCCTCCTTATGACACCCTTTTAGATACCTGAAAAATGCTATCATGTCCCCTCTCAGTCTTCTCTTTCCTAAACTAAACTAACCCAATTCTTTCAGCCTTCCTTCATAGGTCATGTTCTCAAGACCTTTAATCATTCTTTTTGCTCTTCTCTGGACACTCCAATTTCTCCACTCTTTCAGTATCTCTTTTCCCTCAGTTACAAGGTTTCATCCTGTGAGTTTATCGACAATGAAACCACGTGTGTGTTTTGGAAGCACGCAAAAGACCGGTACTCTATCTCTGGCAATACCAACGTCTTCATAGCCTGTTTCACCACCGCTTATGCCTGCTTAAACTATACAACCTCCTAGAGAGGTTTCAAGAGTGGTGCCTGTACCACGACACTGTCTGGGTCATATTTGTGAAAAGGGAGAGTGAGTGGAATCCCCCTCTGGGGGATTATTTAGGGGCAACAACCAGTGTTATTTTAAACCATCTCCGTAAACCATTTTCCTTACCTTCAAAGAATTTGAAGGGTTAACATCAGCGGCTCTGGTACATATAGTTGTGTGAATCTCTGGTTGTAACTCTTTAAAGTCAGGTAACACATCAGTGTAGCAAAAGGTGTTATGGGCTATAAAATATCTCCACATCCTAGGTTTTAAAGTTCTGTTAAATCGCTCTACAACCCCTGCTTGACTTCATAATTAGTAAGAAGATGGTGAACTCTATGCCACTTTAATAATCTGCTTAAAGGTTTGTTTAAAATTTTTTTCCCCTGATTGGTTTGTAATTTTTGAGGCATGCAACCTTTGTTGAAAGTAGCTTGAAAGGCCTTGGATACCTCAACACCTGTCTTGTCTTTTAGGCCTAAGGCCCAGGCATATATGGATAGAATGTCTATCACTGTTAAGATGTACTTAAAACCTGCTGCTGCATTTGGAGAACCAGTGCATATCCACCAAATTTGCCTGCCATTGCACATCCACATCTGACACAATGGTCTTGTTTCTTTTCAAATGTATTCCAGCCGGTTTATGTAAAGGGAAAGAAGAACAGGAGTACCTGTGGCACTTTAGAGAGTAACAAATTATTTGAGCATAAGCTTTGGTGGGCTACAGCCCACTTCATCGGATGCATGCAGTGGAAAATATAGTAGGAAGATTTTATATATACAGAGAACATGAACCAATGGGTGTTACCATACACACTATATGGAGAGTGATCAGTAAAGGTGAGCTATTATTAGCAGGAGAGAAAAGAACTGTTTGTAGTAGTAATGAAAATGGCCCATTTCCAGCAATTGACAAGAAGATGTGAGGAACTGTAGTGGGGCTCATCCACTCCCAGTCTTTATTGAAGCCTAATTTAATGGTGTCCAATTTGCAAATTAATTCCAATTCAGCAGTCTCTTGTTGGAGTCTGTTTTTGAAGTTTTTTTGTTGTAATATTGTGACGTCTAGGTCTGTAATCAAGTGGCCAGGGAGATTGAATTGTTCTCCCACTGGTTTTTTAATGTTATAATTCTTGACGTCTGATTTGTGTCCATTTATTCTTTTACATAGAGACTGTCCGGTTTGGCCAAAGTACATGGCAGAGGGGCATTGATGACACATGATGACATATATCACATTGGTAGATGTGCAGGTGAATGAGCCTCTGATAGTGTGGCTGATGTGATTAGGTCCTATGATGGTATCCCCTCAATAGATATGTGAACAGAGTTAGCAAGAGACTTTGTTGCAAAGATAGGTTCCTGGGTTAGTGTTTTTGTTGTGTGGTTGCTGTAGGTTTGCGGGCTGTCTGTAAGAGCGGACTGGCCTCTCTCCCAAGATCTGTGAGAGTGAGGGATTGTCCTTCAGGATAGGTTTAAGATCCTTGATGATGTGCTGGAGAGGTTTTAGTTGGGGGGGGTGGCGGATTAACAAATTTGCCACCCCTAGGCCCTCAAAAAATTGCCATGCATCCCCCACGCGCCAGCTCACCTCCTCTCCCCAACGGCAAGCCTGGGAGGGAGGGAGGAGAAGGAGACTTGCGGCACGTTTGGGGGATTGCGGCTGTGGAGTGGAGATGAGCTGGGGTGGGAAGCGGTTCCCGCCCCCTCTCCCGGGTTACTCCCTGCACCTGTGGGTCGCAGCTCAGCTCTGCTCCGCCTCCTCTGGGTGTGCCACTACTCGCTTCTCTCTCCCTCCCAGCATCTTTCCGTAGCAAGCCAGGGAGGGAGATGGAAGGAGGGAAGTGCAGTGCGCCTGGGGGAGGAGGTGGGCCAGGGATTTGGAGAAGGGGCAGAGATGGGGAGTGGACGTGAGCAAATTTGCCGCCCTAAGCCTATGCCTTGTTGGCCTAGGCGATAATACGCCACTGGTTGGGATCTGGTTGGTGATGGCTAGTGGCATTCTGTTACTTTCTTTTTTCGGCCTATCCTGTAGTAGGTGACTTCTGGGTACTCTTCTGGTGCTGTCAATCTGTTTCTTCACTTCTGCAGGTGGATATTGTAGTTGTAAGAATGCTTGATAGAGATCTTGTAGGTGTTTGTCTCTATCTAAGGGGTTGGAGCAAATGCGACTGTATCGTAGAGCTTGGCTGTAGACAGTGGGTTGAGTGGTGTGGTCTGGATGAAAGCTGGAGGCATGTAGGTAAGTATAGTGGTCAGTAGGTTTCCGGAATAGGGTGGTGTTTAGGTGGCCATCGTTTATTTAGTGCTGTAGAGTCTAGGAAGTGGATCTCTTGTGTGGAATGGTCCAGGCTGAAGTTGATGGTGGGGTGGAGATGTGTAAAGTGTAAGTGTCCCTCTCTGAAAGCCAAACTGTTACCTGTCTTCTATTTAAAGTTTTACTATGCTTTCTGGCCACTTGAGAAAGAAGGTTCACCCTGCCGAAGCTCCCAACTTCCCCGGGGATGTAATATATTTTCTTTAAGAGAGTTGCCTGTGTAGAAATGACTTACTGGTACCGTCTTTTACTAAAACAAATATGAAAGGGGACACATTCATATTGACACATTTAAATAAATAAGTTTTATTCATTGCCTGTTTAACACGACCTTTTACAGCCACCTGTCAAAATGGACACCGTGACCCCTACCATAAGGGAGTCTGAGCTGGTTCATTCTTCCATTTTGTCCTTTTCCGGATTTTTCTCTTGAGTTCTGTGTCTCAGACATGAGCAAAAACAGCTGATGCATGATATATTTACTCCCACGTAGTGGTGAGCTGAAGCCAGTTCCCACCAGTTCACAGGAACAGATTATTAAATTTAGATACCCTTTGAGAACCAGTTGTTACAGGACAACCGGTTCTAAAACAGCTTTTAAATGTAACTAAAGCTCGGGCAGCTATCCACCTGGCCCCCGGCCCCAGCTCACTGCCCTCTCCTCCCCTGAACGCTCTGCCCTCCTTCTCCTCCCCCTCCCCTGCTTCCGGCGAATCAGATGTTTGCGAGAAGCCTGAAACAAGCAGCAGGCAAGTACACTGGGGGGCAGGAGTAAGGAGGGGTCCAGAGAGGCATGGCGCAGTCCAGTCCAGCTCAGGCTGAGCGTCTCCCTCCGGCCAGGCCCCTGGCCTGGCCCTGGCTGAGCGTCCATGCTCAGTCCTGGCCAAGCACCCCCGGCTCTGGCCTCAGTGGCATCAGCCCGGCTCAGGTGCCCACAGCACCGGTGCCGGTTCCGGCTGAGTGGCTCTGAGCCGGCTCGGCTCGGGCCCCGCAGCACTGGTGCCGGTCACGGCCGAACAGCTCTGGCTTGGCTCGGACCCTGGGCCAATGGTGACGGTCTCAGCCAAGTGGCTCTGGCCCAGCCCGGGCCCCGATTCCCCAGCCAAGCTCAGGCCCCACCGTGCTGGTCCCGGTCCCATCCGAGCAGCTCCTGCCCTGATCTCGCGGCACCGGTACTGGTCCAGGTCCCGGCTGAGATGCTCTGTCTGGCTTGGCTCGGGCCCCTGCAGCGCCCGTTCCGTTCACGGCCAAGTGGACCCTGCTGAAGCCGAATGGCTCCAAGCAGCACTGTAAGGGGGCAGGGAGCAGGGACGGGGTGTTGAAGGAGGGCAGGGGAGTTCGGTGAGTTGTTGGGGAGTGAATAGGGGTCGGGGAGGTCAAAGGGCAGGGAACAGGGCAATTGAAAGGGGGCAAGGGTTCGGGGGGCAGTCAGGACATAGCAAGGGTTGGACAGGGTGGTGGGGGGCAGGAAGAGAGAGAAGGTGTGGTTGGATGGGGCAGGGGTCCCGGGTGGTGATCAAGAATGAGAGGAGGAGTTGGATGGGGTGGCAGGGGACAGTCGGGGGAGACGGTAGGGGGGTGGACAGGCAGGGGTCCCGGGAGGTATCAAGAACATGGAGTGTTGGATAAGGTATGACCCCTGGGGGGGCACGACCCCCTCGTGGGGTGAGGAGGAAGGAACCTGTTGTTAATTTTTTGACAGCTCATCGCTGCTCCCAAAAGGCTACCAATGTCAGTTCTCAAAGACCTCTAGAAAGGCATCGTCGAGCTGTTGAGAGATTTTCACAAAAGAAACAGCGTAAGTACACCACTGCTTGTTTTTAGATTTACACAACCTCCCGGTTCCTAATTTCATTGCACTCCATCATCAATCGTCACTTCTTAATCATTCATTTACCTGAGCAACATCTTTTTTCTTCACCTTGTCCTCTGCTGACTCCCCTGAGCTGCGTTCGTCTTCCACCTCTGGCGGGCGAACAACGAGAGGCCTTCATGCTCATCAGGTGCCTCATGAGGGTTTGGGTTTCGGGTTCTGGCATATCCACCAACGGCTGAGTCAAAGGGGCCTCGCTGGAACTGTCGCTCATGTAGCGCTTTCTCCACACAAGTCCAAAGGCCCTCGTGGCTCACACAACGTCCGAAGTGCTCACCAGGGTGGTGAAGAGTATCAGAGGGTAGCCGTGTTAGTCTGGATCTGTAAAAGCAGCAAAGAATCCTGTGGCACCTTATAGACTAACAGACGTTTTGGAGCATGAGCTTTCGTGGGTGAATACCCACTTCCTCAGATGCATGGGTATTCACCCACGAAAAGCTCATGCTCCAAAACGTCTGTTAGTCTATAAGGTGCCACAGGATTCTTTGCTGCTTTTACAGGGTGGTGAAGGCATCCATGTTTCCACGATTTCTAAAGCACGTGTTCTTGGTAAAAGATGGCCTCTTCTGCCCCAATTGCTCGGACTTATGGGGTGATACTGCTGCACTCTGATTGGCAGAGGGCGCTGGGACGAGTTCTTAGAGGGGTGACACGACCCTCTTCTGGGCAGGTCACCCCACCCCAGAACACCACTGACTGGTCAAATCTGCTCTCAGGGCGGTGCTGTGTGGCAGAAACCCATCGTGATTGGCAGAGGGCAGTGGAGGAGTTCTTGGAGGGGTCACACGAACCACTTCCGGATGGCTCACCATGCCCAGGAACACCCCTGATTGGACAAATCTCCTCTCAGGGTGGGCCTATGGGGGAGAAACCCCTCCTGATTGGTAGAGGGCAGTTGGAGGAGTTCTTAGAGGGGTCACATGACACACTTTGCTTCCAGCTGTATGTCCTCCTTGACCCCGGAAGTAATATTCCCCATGGGTGGGACTTCCAGTGACAGGTGGTCAGGGCTTACGGTGTCAAGGGGCATTTTTTAAGCGGCCAAGGGGAGGGTTTAGGGTTTGATTGATGGTAAGTCCCTTATACTATTTCCGGTTTCCATATTACTGAATCCCACTCTGCCGGCATGCCCATTAACAGAAGGGGTCAACTAATTCCACCATTTCCCTAGCAACCAGCGGGCCTTGTAAGCATGGGCCAAATTGGCTGAGAACAATGGCTTGTTGTCCTGGGACACAGAGACTGATGATAAGAGACTGTCCTTGGTGTATGACGTTTAACCCCAGATTCCAAGATATGACTCTTTAGGGGCCAACATCGCACCGTTCCCTTGGCTCTCCATGAACAGATTGTCTTTGTAAATGCTGCTGCCTGGTTTGGTCTCTTTTCCCCAGAGTGTTGTCCTCCCTCAACTGCGGGTGGGGTTGGCCCCCCTAAGCATCAGGTCATAGACCCTGTATGAGCCTCTCTCGACAGAGTGGAGATCAGTAGCTCTTGTTTCCTCGTATATAAAGGTCGAAGGTGGAATAGGTGGTCATGACCTGTGTCACCAGCTCTGGAACTGGATGATGAACTGACTCTTTACTTGACAAACACTCTGATTATCCTCGCATGAAGATGGTTGCTTTTCATGCTGTACACAATTGGATTCATTAAAGGAGGAACCAGCAGGTAGATGTAGTCCAAGATAATTTGAAGCAAGGGAGAAAAGCTCTTCCAGAATCTGTGTATGACAGTCAGGCTGAACTCTGGCATGTAGAAGAGCAGGATGGTGCAGAGGTGGGAGACACAGGTGTTCAGGGCCCTAAGGCATTTTGTTGGTCACGTGATGCTCAACACTGCTTTGAGGATCATCGCATAAGAGAGGAAAATGAGCAGCGAGTCCAACCTCACCGTTATGACTGTAAAAAACAAGCCATAGATGTTGTTGACTGTGATGTCCGAACAAACTAGCTTTATGACGTCCTGGTGCCGGCAGTAGGAATGGGAGAGGACATTGGCTCGAAAGAATTAGGACTGTTTCAGGAGAAAGAGGAGTGGAAATATTGCTGCCATTGCCCTTACCACAAACACCAGTCCCATCTTGGCTATTCTCGGCAGGGTTAAGATGGAGGCATATCTCAGCAGGTTACAGATTGCGATGAAGCGGTCAAATGCCATCAACAAGGGCACAGAGGATTCAATGAATTGCAGAGAGTGGATGAAGAACATCTGGGGAAAACAAGCATCAAGGCTGATCTCTCTAGAATTTAAACAAGAATAGGCCCAGTATCCTCAGTTTGGTGGCTATCAATAAGCCAAGGTCTGTGATGGCCAACATGGAAAGGAAAATGTACATGGGCTCATGGACGATTGGACCTGTTTTTATAATGAACAGAATGACTGGATTTTCTAATATCGAAATAGCATACATGAAGCAGAAGAAGACAGAGACCCAGAGATGGATGTCTTCTTGCCCAAGTATCCCAGTGAGAAGGAACACTGCAGGTGTGAATGTGGTGTAATTGACAGCTGACATACCGTACTGGGCAGGTCCGAGAAGTTTTGAACTTTCCTTCTTGAAAGGAAAGAGAAGAGGAAAGTAGATGATATTTAACGAGACATCTTTCTGCTCTGAGTGCAAATCTAGGATTCCCAGAAGCTCAAGGAAGATCAGAAAAAACATAGATTTGGATTTACGCCCCCAATAGGATATGCCAATAGGAAGACAGGCACTGTCAGACTGGATCCGACCCGCAGTCCTTCTAGCTTAGTAACCAATTACACATGCGTCAGGGGAAGATGGAGGAATCCCTGCAATAGGGATCTAGGAGATTAACTGCTCCAAGGGAAAGTTTCCCCCAGGCACCCACTAATTAGACATATTTTGTAGTGTAAATCCAGTCCCTCTTTTAATCCGGGTAATCCCTTGGCCCCATTTATATCTAGTGGATCAGAGTTCCACAGCGTATTTGAGCACTGTGTGAGTTTGCAATAATGACATTCATACAGACAGGGTGTCTAGCCCTCAATTTGAAAGTGTGGCCCATTGTATCATGACGTGTGTACATGTATGGCAAGTGCATTTTGAAAATGGTCATTGTGTTTATCTGTCCTGCATTTAAGTTATTCATAAACATGTTTAATTGCCTCATTATGTACCTTATTTTTTTTTCCCTGCTCATGTGAGTTCAAATTATGCCACTGCCTCTTTGCAGCACATGGGATAAATTTTCAGGGTCTGGTTCTGAATTCAATAACGGCATCACTCCAGATTTACATGTGTAAATTCGATCGGAACCGGGATCTATTAACTTTCCCTTAACAAATGCTCCCAGTGAAACACTCTGACCCCAAGAATTCCTCCAAGAGAAGCTGAAGTGCTTTGCCCAGCCTATGTTGACTGAATCCAGAGAGTTTGATCATCCTACAGGTTCCCCTTCATCCTCACAGGACCCGCATCTGCTCCCCATGCAAGGGATTGTAGTTATCTGGTAAACTACAAGCTAACATGGACAGTTACTTCAGCTGCATGAGGGAGGGGTTGGCATCGCAAATGGGTGAATAGTGCAAACACTAGGTTTGCACTAATATCCAGTTGAGTGTGCTAGTTACATCAGCCATGCTTTTTTAACAGGTGATGGAGGTAAATTACATAAAAAGCTATCACACTGCTCTTTCCTGCACCTCAGCTCTCCTCTTTTGCTGAAACACAGACCAGCGGTTCTGTTTTCTCAGGACTTTTTGGAAAGTCATGCACGGCTATTGTAGAGTTATTGTGTGCATGACCCTGAATGTAAGTATTACAAATGGCTTCTGCTCAGTTAGCAGGGATGAGTTCCATACAGCTGTTCACTGAACAGAGAGTTAATCGCACAAACCCATTGCAAACAGTTACCACTGCTCCTTCCTGTAGCAATTCCAACAACTCTGCCGCTGGCTTTCAATATGCAGACATGTCATGAAATTTGTGTTTGTAATATTTGTATTACAATGAAAAGTTTTGACATAACATTTACACAGCTGTACTTTAGCACACATATGTCAACCACAGGTACAAACCCAGCCGGACCAATTGAGCAGGCACACTGCTCGGTGCTACATCCACATTGTGCGGTAGCCCAAGGCCCAGTCTGAGGATGGAAGAATGGTGAGATTTCACCCCATGAGAAAGTCCTGACATTTGGCCCTCAGAAACCAGAGAAGGGAAAGAGATGAACATAGCCCTGTAACTCTGAGGGGTATTTTCTGGGCAGAAGTGCTGGAGCCTTCAGCTAGTAAGGAAACAGAAATACAGGCAAGTCGTATCTTAGGCACATTTAACATGCACAAATTCATCTTTGTGCAGTTGGTAAAAACAGGTAAAAAAAAGAAAAATTACAATATAAAAACTGCATCTGTAGTGCAGGCGATTGCGCCCGCCATTCAACTCAATAAGTGTTTCACCATACGTGGTTTTCACTTTACGCACTGTGACAAAGTTCCTCCTCTACCTTGGTGGGTCCTGCGCTTATTGATGGATTTGCTCACCTCAGTGATCTTCCCCACAGTCTGGATCAACTCCTCCTGTGTCTGATCAGGAGTTGGGAGGTTTGGGGGGAACCCGGGCCCGCCCTCTACTCCGGGTTCCAGCCCAGGACAATGTGGATTGCAGCTGTCTATAGTGCCTCCTGTAACAGCTGCATGACAGCTACAACTCCCTGGGCTACTTCCTCATGGCCTCCTCCAAACAGCTTCTTTATCCTGTCGGAGAAAAACTCAGTTCTCGCTTTTTGTTTGGGTGCAGCAGAGTCAGATACTTTATTCTGTTTAGCAGCTACAACAGGGAGAGAGTGCACTAGGACATAGGGTCTCCCCTTCCTAGACAGGTCTCTCAACAGGTAAACAATTACAGCAAGCATTTATACTTTTGTTATAGACTATAATAAGCAACAGCTGCATTTTGTTTATACATGGGTCATCCTGATATCTTGTTTTCCTCACTTAAGAGACGCCAGTCTACATACTTGGGTTGGGTTTGTACTGCATGTTAACCCAAAAAACCACAGTCCCTCCTCCTTTTAAATTGCCAACCCATTTTAAAAAGTCTATCCGTTGTTCTCTAAAATGTCGTTTTAACTAGCACTCTCACTTTTTTTCCCTCCACCAGCTGCAAATGTTTCAACGCTAACACTATCTTCTCCTTCCCTGAGGCTACCAAAGATTAGAAGGCAAAAAAAATGCACTCACGATTAAATATTCTCTGAGCTCATGCAGTCCTCCCACACAGAAAGAGTTCAGAAGAATGGGTGAAAGCACAGTATGAACAGGAGGACAGGTGGTGGGCTGAAGATGATACGTGGCATCAGCTTGGTGACAGAAAGCAAGAGGCAATGCTGAGGTGACTGGAGGAACAAACTGATATGCTCCAGTGTATGGTTGAGGTTCAGGAAAGGCAGCATGAGCACAGACCAGCACTACAGCTCTGTGTAATCAATCGCCCTCCTCCCCAAGTTCCATTGCCTCCTCGCCCAGCTGCCCTAGAATGTAGTGGGGGGGCCTCCACGTCGTAGGACTGCCCAAGCAACAGAAAGCTGGCATTCAATAAGTTTTAAAGTGCAGTGTGACTTTGTCCTTCCCTCCTCCCCCACCCCACCTGGTACTTGCCTCCTCTCCCACCCCTCCTGGGCTACCTTGGCAGTTATTCCCCCTATTTGTGTGATGAATTAATGAAGAATGCATGAATGTGAGGTAACAATGACTTTACTGCCTGTGCAAGTGGTGATCGAAGGGGGGAGGGGAGAGTGGTTAGCTTACAGGGAAGTAGAGTGAACCAAGGCAGGGAGGGGGTTTCCTCAAGGAGAAACAAACAGAACGTTCACACCATAGCCTGGCCAGTCATGAAACTGGTTTTCAAAGCTTCTTCGATGCACATCGTGCCCTCCTGTACTCTGCTAACCATGCTGGTCTCTGGCTGCGTGTAATCAGCGGCCAGGCGATTTGCCTCAACCTCCCACCCCACCATAAACATCTCCCCCTTACTCTCATAGATATTGTAGAATGCATAGCAAGCATTAATAATAATGGGAATATTGGTTTTGCTGAGGTCTAGCCGAGACAGTAAACTGCACCAGCAAGCTCTTAAACGTCCAAATGCACATTCTTCCACCCTCCTGCACTTGCTCAGGCTGTAGCTGAACAGCTCCTGACTCCTGTCCAGGCTGCCTGTGTACGGCTTAATGAACCATGACATTAAGGGGTAAGCTGGGTCCCCAAGGATAACTACAGGCATTTCAACATCCTCAACGGTTATTTTCTGGTCTGTGAAAAAAGCTGCAGCATTTGAAACAGACCAGAGTTCCTGAAGATGTGAGTATCATGTACCTTTCCCGGCCACCTCTCGCTGATGTTAGTGAAATGTCCCTTGTGATCCTCCAGTGCTTGCAGCACCATTGAAAAGTACCCCTTTCGGTTTATGTACTTGCTGGCTTGGTGCTCCGGTGCCAAGATAGGGATATGCGTTCCGTCTATTGCCCCACCACAGTTAGGGAATCCCATTGCAGAAAAGCCATCCACTATGACCTGCACATTTCCCAGAGTCACTCCCTTGATATCAGCAGCTTTTTGATTGCCTTGGCTACTTGGATCACAGCAGCCCCCACAGTAGATTTGCCCACTCTAAATTGATGCCCAACTCACTGGTATCTGTCTGATGTTGCAAGCTTCCACAGGGCTTTCACCACTCGCTTTTGAACGGTGAGGGCTGCTCTCATCTTGGTGTTCTTGGACTTCAGAGCAGGGGAAAGCAAGTCACAAAGGTCGATGAAAGTGCCCTTATGCATTAAAAAGTTTTGCAGCCACTGGGACTTGTACCAGACATGCAACATCATGTGGTCTCACCATTCTGTGCTTGTTTCCAGAGCCCAGAATCGGAGTTCTTCAGCATAAACTTGTCCCATTAACACCATGATGTCCACATTGGCGGAGCCTGCACTTTGAGAGAAGACTGTGTCCATGTCCTCATCACTCGTCATCACACTGCCATCGCCTCCTCACCTGGTTTTGCTTTTGCAGGTTCTGGTTCTGCATATACTGCAGGATAATCAGCGTGGTGTTTACAGTGATCATAATTGCACAGTGACCTGAGCGGGGTCTGTGCTTGCCATGCTATGGCATTTGCAATAAAGAAAGGTGCAAAATGATTGTCTGCCATTGCTGTGATGGAGGGAGAGGTGACTTGGCTTACAGGGAATTAAAATCAGAAAAAGAGGTGGATTTGTATTAAGGAAAAACATACACAATGGCCCCCTCAAGGATTGAACTCAAAACCCTGTGTTTAGCAACCCAGTGCTCAAACCACTTGTCATAAACCGATAGCTAAGGGTTAATGTTCTTTTACCTGTAAAGGGTTAACCAGAGGACCAATCAGGAAACAAAACTTTTTCAAATCTGGGTGGAGGGAAGTTTTGGGTGTGTGTCCTTTGTTCTTGGTCTGTTCCCTCTCTCGGCTCTGAGAGTGATTTTTCTATCTCCAGGCTTTCTAATCTTCTGTTTCCAAGTTGTAAGTACAAGGATAGTAAGACAATAGGTTTATATTGTTTTTTTGTATTTACATGTGTGTAGTTGCTGGAATGTGTTAAATTGTATTCTTTTTGGATAAGGCTGTTTATTCACTTTTTTTTTTAAGCAATTGACCCTGTATATTGTCACTGTTATACAGAGACTATATTTTATGTCCTTTTTCATTCTTTTTATACAAAGCTTTCTTTTTAAGACCTATTGGAGTTTCTCTTTAGTGGGGACTCCAGGGAATTGAGTCTGCAGCTCACCAGGGAATTGGTGGTAGGAAGAAGTCAGAGGGAAAATTTCTTTGCGTTAGATTTACTAAGCCTGACTTTGCATACCCTCTGGGTGAGGGGGAGAGAGATTAGCTCTCTCAGTACTTGTGTTTCCAGGACTGGAAACAGGGAGGATAGAATCCCTTTGTTTAGATTCACGGAGCTTGCTTCTGTATATTTCTCCAGGAACCCAGGGAGGGAACACTTGGAGGGGAGGAGGGGGAAGGGAAATAGTTTATTCCCCTTTGTTGTGAGACTCAAGGAATCTGAGTCTTGGGGTCCCCCAGGGAAGGTTTTGGGGACACCACAGTGAGCTAGGCACTGTATAATTCCTAGCTGGTGGCAACAATTACCAGGTCCAAGCTGGTAACTAAGCTTGGAGGTTTTCATGCTAACACCCATATTCTGGACGCTAAGGTCCAGATCTGGGTAAAATGTTATGACACCACTGAACCATCCCTCCTGCCAGTATTCAGAGTGGGAGGGAGGGGGAGCAAATGAATACAAAAGAAAAATCTGGTCTTTTGTTTTGATCCATTCTATCTCTCTTATACATCTTAAGCTGGCAGCAGACATCGCAGTATAACTGCTAGCCATCATTGTCTCCTGGGTGCTCTCCAGAAGACGGTGCAGTACCACTGCTAGCCATCCTCTCCTGGCTCCTCACTTGAAGACAGTGCAGTATGACTGCAGGCAGGACTAAATCTCCAGGAGATGAAACTTGAAAAGAGAATATCCTGGAGTCACTGTCATTTATGTCACCAAGGTCTGCCAGGAGCACCCATGTCTGCCCAGATGCCCCTGACTGACCTTACAGAGGTCAGCTCTCGTACTCCTTAGTCCTCTGGCAGTTTGTCTTCCCACTCTCAGCTCCTAGTGCTTCTGGCTCCCAGATCCTTGCACACACCTCTCTGGCTGAGGTGAGGTCCTTTTTAAACACAGCTGCCCTGATTAGCCAGACTGTCCTAATTGATTCTAGGTGCTTCTTCATTCTTCATTGGCTCCAGATGTCATAATTAGTCTGCCTGCCTTAATTAGTTCCAGCAAGTTCCTGCTTATTCTGGAACTTCCCCTGTTACCTTACCCAGGGAAAAGGGACCTACTTAATTTGGGACTAATATACCTGCCTTCTATCACTCTTCTGTAACCATCTGGTCTGACCCTGTCACAGCTGTCACTCCAGGTTTACATGTGTAAATTTGATCAGAACCTGGCTCTGTTAATTTACCCTTATCAAATGCTCCTGCTGTTACACTCTTACCCCCGAGAATCCCTCCAAGAGAAGAGAAGTGGTTTATCTGCCCAGCATTGGCTGAATCCAGAGAGTTTGATCATCCTATAGGTGTCTCTTCATCCTCACAGGACCTGCATCCTATCCCCATGCAAGGGTCTGTAGGTATCTGGTAAGATACGAGCTCACACAGACAATTACTTCAGATGGGTAAGGGAAGGGTTGAAGTCACAAAAGGGTGAATAGTGCAAACACTAATTTTGCACTTGTATACAGTTGAGTGTTATCATAAACAGACAGTTAAGGGTTAATTCCTCTTTTACCTGTAAAGGATTAAGAAGTTCACAAAACCTACCTGACATCAGACCAGAAGGATCAATAAGAGAACGAGATACTTGTAAAGTTGGGACAGGGGAAAACACTCCTTTGGCTGTTCTGTCTGTGCTTTTGCCAGCATCAAAGACCCCCAAAACAACCATCTAACCCTTATTTAAATTTTGAGTATTTAGACAAGAATATGGAAAATTTCTTTATTTTTCTCTTTGTCATTTCTTTTGCAAACATAGAGGGAGAATCAAATTGGGTTTTTGTGTAACATTAAGGTTTTTCCCAGAGGGACATACTCTGTGTTTTGAATCTGTTGTCTGTGAGATCATCTTGCTTTCTAATCTCACAGAGGTATTCCTTTCACCCTTTCTCTTTAATTTAAAGTCTTCTTTTAAGAACCTGATTGATTTTTCCCTGCTTTAAGATCCAAGGATTTTGTATCTGGGCTCACCAGGAATTGGCCTTGCTTCCCTGTGTGTGCATTCATATATAAAAGTATGACTGGGTCCGAAAAAGAATTAGATACGTTGATGGAGGATAGGTCCATCAATAGCTATTTGCCAAGAGGCTCAGGGGACACAACCCCATGCTCTGGGTGTCTCTAAACCTCTGACTGAGAGAAGCTGGGAGCAGATGACAGGGGATGGATCAGTAGATAATTGTTCTTTCCCCTTGAAGAGTCTGCACCGGTCACTGTCAGAGGACAGGACACAGGGGTAGATGGACCATTGGTCTGACCCAATATGGCCATAAAGTGTTACACTGATGGAGGGGCTGCTGCAGAAAAGCCTTTTCCAGGGATCCCTCTGTTACGGAGCTGGTGTAGCCACCCTAGCAGACCTCCAGGGGTTGCTCAGTGTGGGAGGCAGAGAGGTCATTACTGCGGCCACCTAGGGGTGTGATTCCGTAGCACAGGTGATAGAGGCTCATGGTTTGCACTAAATCTGGACTGGCAAAGAGAGTCTCCCCCCCCAACACCCACACAAAATGTCTTGACCCAAGGTGAAATGTTTTCTTTTCACCCATTTTTTTGGGGTAAGATTTCGAAGAACCCTGGTCATTTTTCTGTGATTGCTCAGTTACAAGGATGCTTCCTAGTTGCAGCTGCCTGGATACCCAAGAGAAATTAGAGGCTTTTCATCTGGCTGCACTCTGCGTATGGAAAGGTCAAAACCTCCTGCCCAGTCTATGGCTGGGATATTGTGCCCATCAGCTGCTTTAACCAGCCTTCCCATCTCTGGGCAGCCTCCTCCACCCAGTACATCTCCCCCTTCAGAACATGACAAGAAATCTGTTTGGAATTTCTGGTATCCTTCCAAAATCAAATACCCACTCTACCAGCATCTAGACAATCTGTCACAGCGGTCTGAGTTACAATATCACCAAGCCTCATTCAACAAGCATGAGCCACACCTCCAAAAACCAATGCAATTGGATTAAAAATAATGGGATATAAATATACAGTAATGTGGGGTTCGTTTTCATGTGTCATTGGTTTCTCAGACTTCTGGGGTGCAATTGATTCAGGGTTTCTAGCTTTTCTGCAACTATTTTTTTTTAAATTCTTTGGAAAAGTGAAAGCTGAGATTCCTGCACAGTGTCTAGATTCCAGAAGTTGGGGCTCTAAGAAAGAGAGGAAATAGTATGAGAATCCTAATAAAATCCCAGTTGCTGGCACAAACACGGAGCCTTAGTGATGACAAGCCCAGATTCGAGGAACAGAGCCTACAGCAGGGCTGGTGCTGCAGTCCAGGTGGGTAGGATCACCAGGCACCCCCTGTGATTTGCCCTCCTGCAGTTTGCCATTGGATGTGACAAGGGTTAGAGCTGATGCACACTAAGCCAAGCAGCTGAGGTTCCCTGGTGGCCAAGTGGCCCCCCAGGGAACGTGCAGACATGCTTCATAAAGACACTTGCCTCCCTGTCTGAACAGATACTGCCTGCTGCCTGTGCAACCTCTTCAGTGACTCCCTGTCCTTCAGGGTGAAGACCTCTGGTGTCAGCGGTTCCTCTGCTAGCAGGAATTGGGTAAGTTAGCAGGATTCACAATCTTTAAAATGTGAAGTGAAGGGGAAAGGCTACAAGTTGTTTCCATTTGCAGATATTCTGTGCAGCAGCAGGGGACTCAGCTGGGCTGTCAGGGTGACACAGCGATAGTGGCTTTAGGGCAGGCAGCAGTAGGTAGCTTGGGACCCTTTCCCCTACCTGTGCCCATGCTCCACTGTGGGTTATTAAAGCTACACAGAAATCTGAGATTCAAAGCAAGTTCAAAGTGTGAAAACCCCGATGCCCCAAGTCAGGATTTCTCAAGGGGTCCCATTTCTAGAGGTGCCATGTGCTCTAGGCCCGATCCTGTCAGGGGCTGAGCAAGAGAAGATGCCACGGAATTTCAGTGACTAGTTCCCAAGTCACCTCAGGTGTATTTGCTCATGGAAATTTAATCAGCAAATGCATTTTCAAAGGTTTTATTCTCTGGCTCGATTGTGAATATAGGAATTCAGAGCTGTGTTGCTCTGTGGTAACAGGTCTGATGCGGCATATTTCTATTTCCTGACTGGCTGAAGGCTCCAGCACTTCTACACAGTAGGTATCCTTCACAGTTATGGGGCTACCTGCATCTCTGCTCCCTCTCTGGTCTCTGAGTGAAAGACACCAGGCCTCATACCCTGCCCATTTCTGGGGTGGAATCCTGCCATTCTCCCAACCTCAGACTGAGCTCTGGGCTACAGCCCACAGTGATTCAACTGTGCTTATCCAGCAGGTCAGAGAGCATTTGACACCTGTGGGTCTTCCCTTTGGGAGCATGTGAGTAGTGATGAGACGAGTGACCAGCCAGCTGTGAACCAAAATACTGTTTAATTTGAACAGTAGGACTAAAGCATAATATGGGGGAATAAAAGGGTATTTTAAACAATAGTCAATACATGTCTGTGACCCCAAGCCCTCTCACTCTGACAGGGGCACAGGCAGTCAGAGAGGTTTCATATTTCCCCAGCAGTGTCTGTGTACATCAGTCTGAACAGCCTCTCAGCAACCGCTGCCCCACATCTGAACAGACTCCTAGAGCTGGCAATACATGCTGTGTAATGTGGCTGGAAATAACCTAGAGAACAGGTGTTGGAGTTACTATGTACTACAGAGTGATACACATACTAATCCCAGTGCCCATTACTACTCCAGATACAGACTTCAGACTGACAGAACAGAACTTGAGGAGAACCAGTCACCTATTAATCCAGGAACAGAGGAGCTCCTAGATTTTTGTTTGCTGACAAGTGACTGACTGAGGGCTGAGACACTGGAATCTTTTCAGGTTCTGAAGAAATCCCAGTGATAGATGCTACATTTTACATCCCGCTCTAACCTGAGAAATCATCTCAGAAAGCAGATCACAGGAGAAATGATTGGTGGACATCTGTGTACTAAAGTACAGATGTGTAAATGTTATGAGAAAATTTTTCCATTCTAATACAAATATTACAACTCAAACTTTCAAGATATGCCTGTGTACTGAAAGCCAGCAGCAGGGTTGTTGGAATCTCTACAGGAAGGAGCAGTGGAAACTTTACTGCTTAATGGCTTTTGCTTTAGAAAGTATTTCAGAAGTGCTCCACATACTGTGTGCAATGGGTTTGTGCTATTAACCCATTGTTCAGTGAAGAGTTGGCTGATTCTTCCATCTGGTAACTGACCAGTATCTGTTTCTAATGGTTACATTCAGGTTCAAGAACACAATCCCTCTGCAATCCCTGGGCAAGAGTTTCCAAAAAGTAAAGTCATGAGAGAACAGAACTCCTGGCCTCTGTTTCAGCAGAGTAGAGCTCAGCTGCAGAAAAGGGGAGTGCAATAGGGGTTGTATGTAATTGACTCCCATCACCACTTACACAAGCATGGCTGAAGAAACTGACACACTCAAGCAGATATTAATGCAAACATAATGTTTTCACTGTTCACCCATATGTGACGCTAACCAAGCATCTGCCCAAATAAAGCAAATGTCTGTGTTAGCTTGTAACTTTCCAAATATCTACAGACCATCACCTGTGGAGAGGGTGCAGGTCCTGTGAGGATGAAGAGAAGCTTGTAGGATGATTGAACTTTCTGGATTCAGTCAACATAGGCCAGGCAAAGAACTTCAGCTTCTCTTGGAAGGATTTTTGGGGGTCAGAGTGTATCACTGGGATCATTTGGTAAGGAAAAGTTAACAGAGCCTGGTTCTTATCGAATTTACACATGTAAATCAGGAACAATGTTGTTCAAGTCAATGTTATTGAATTAAGAACTTGTGCCTAAGAATGTATCTGATGTACTGCAAAGAGGCAGTGGCTGAATGTGGACTCTCAGGACTGGAGAATATAAAAAAGTGTATATAATGAGACAATGAAATACGTTTATAAATAGCTTCAGTGCAGGACAGAAAAATACAATGACAGTTTTATCCATGCACTTCCTGTATGTTCACACTCTTCTCATGATAAAAATGGACCACTCTCAGAAGTGGAGGGCCAGAAAGAGTGTCTGTGGGAAAGTCACAATTATAAAATCACACAGCGCTCAAGTAAGTTGTGGATCTCCCAGCCACAAGATATCAGTTAGACCAAGAGTTTAATGGGATTCAAAGAGGGACTGGATGTTTATATAGATAACCAGAAAATCGAATTAGAATAGTGAGGATAGTTCCAAAAACTCTTCAATGGGTTGTAAAACTTCCTGATTTGCATTGCAAAAATTGTCTAATTAGTGGGTGCAGGTTATTTCAAAGCTCCCTATTGCAGGGCGTCTTCCACTTCCTCTGAAGCACCCGGAACAGGCCACTTCATACTAGGCTAGATCAGTGGTTCTCAAACGGTTGTACAGGTGACCCCTTTCCCACAGCAGCCTCTGAGTGGGACCCCCTCTTACAAATTAAAAACACTTGTTTATTTATTGAAAAGCATTATAAATGCTGGATGAATAACAGGATTAGGGGTGGAGGCTGACAACTCACTACCTGCCCATATAAAACCTCCTGACCCCCTGAGGGGTCCCGATCCCCAGTTTGAGAACCTCTGGGCTAGAGAGACTATGGGTCTGATGCACGATGGTAATGCCTATCTTCCTATGTGTTGTGTAAATCCAAGACTGTGTTTTTGCTGATCTTCCCTGAGCTCCTGGAAGTCTTTAGACTTGCACTGAGAGCAGAAAGATGTCTCATTAAATGTCTTCTAGTCTCCTTTTCTTTTTCCTTATAGGAAGGAAAGTTCAGAACTCCTCGGATCTGCCCAGTACATTATGTCAGCTGTCAATGACACCAACTACAACCCTGCAGTGTTCCTGCTCACCGGGATACCTGGGCAGGAAGATGTCCATCTCTGGATCTCTATCGTCTTCTGTTTAATGTATGTTTTTTCCATAGTAGGAAATTCAGTCATTCTGTTCATTATAAAAATAGATCCAAGCCTCCATGAGCCCATGTACATTTTCCTTTCCATGTTGGCCATCACAGACTTTGGCTTATCGATAGCCACCGTGCCGACAATACTGAGTGTATACTTGTTTAACTCTAGGGAAATCAGCCTCAATGCCTGTTTTGCCCAGCTGTTCTTCATCCACTTGCTTATATGCTCTGAATCCTCTGTTCTCTTGTTGATGGCCTTTGACCGCTTCATCGCGATCCGTAACCCGCTGAGATATGCTTCCATCTTAACCCTGCCAAGAATAAGCAAGATGGGACTGGTGTGTGTGCTAAGAGCGGTGGCTGTTATACTCCCAATCCCTTTTCTCCTTCAACGGTTCCAATATTGTCAGTCTAATATCCTCTCCCATTGCTACTGCGTAAACCAGGAGGTCATGAAGTTGGCTTGTTCGGATATCAGAGTGAACAGCATCTATGGCTTGTTTATTACAGTTCTAACAGTGGGGTTGGACTCGCTGCTCATCTTTCTCTCTTATGTGATGATCCTCAAAACAGTGCTGAGTATCGCATCCTATGCGGAGTGTCTTAGGGCCCTGAACACCTGTGTCTCTCATCTCTGTGCCGTCCTGCCCTTCTATATGCCAATCACCGGCCTGTCTGTGATACACAGATTCGGGGAGGGCTCTTCTCCCTTGTTTCAAACTGTCCTTAGTTATATCTACCTGCTCGTCCCGCCCCTGATGAACCCAGTTGTGCACAGCATGAAAAGCAAACATCTTCATGCAAGGATAATCAGGGCATTCATCAAGTGAAGGGTCAGTTCAACGTCCAGCTGCAGGGCTGATGGAGTGATAAACAAAAAATACAGGCCACCTATTCCATCCTGGACTCTTAAATCTGAGAAGACATGAGCTAGTGATTTCCATTATGGAGAGACAGGTTCAGATGGAGTCTAAGGCCTGGAGCAATTGGAGAGCGGCTGGCGAGGGCGGACAGCACACTGGGGGAAGGAGACCAAGGCAGGCAGCAGCATTTAAAAGTGACTTTTTTTGTGAAGATCCAGGGAACTAGTAGGATATTGGTCAAAAAAGAGCCACATCAGTGGCTGCTCTGACCTCAGAATTCCTGTTGATACAGTTAATAAAAACAAGGGATGTGAATGCTGTTTCCCATTACACTTGGCCTGTCACTTGGCCTGTCACTGTGGTTAAACACTCACAGGCTATGAAAAACGGTGCAGCGCTGTTCTACTATTGCTGTCCTGGCCCTTCCTGAGAGCTCTGGGTGCTGCGAGTTCCTTGGGGGCTGCACCAGCTGTGGACAGGAGCTGTTCAAGGGGCACGGACACCCCACTGTCCCCTTATGCCCTCAGCCAGATGTTTGTGACTGAATCATGTCAGACCCATGATTAACACAGGAGCCCCGGGAGAAGGCATTGAGGCAATCCCTCTACCCCTGTTAATGGCTCTGGACACAGCACACCTCTGAGCCCACTCCCCACCAAGGCAGAGCTGCCTGTGTGAATGAGTTTCTGACACATAGGAGACCTGGCAAGAGACTGAGGCCCACGTTCCCTCATCCTCCCCTCCATTTGTGTTGCCCTAGCAATGAAATGGGAGTGGAAATAGCCCTCACATCCCCAACAAAGGCACAGCTAGTGCCTATCCCCTATTAAGAATGTGCATGGCCTTTCTCATCCGGCATGTGCATGTCTCTTGTCTGAAGGAGAGGAAGAGACCCTCTGAGCGGTGCCGCAAGAACCAGTGATCCTTCGAGACAGTCACTGCTATATCCGGCTGTCTGTAGTGAAACCCTGCTTCTTACAATAGAAGGCTTTGTAGCCCAGTTCAGAGAGATGCAGTGTTTCTGCCACTGATGTACTGTGTGACTAGAAATATCGACTAACTAACCCTCAGTACCTTTGTTTGTGCCTGGAGAGGCTGGCTGTGTCACCAGCATAGCAGTGTGAAAGAAGCCAGCCCAGCTGAATGGTTAGGAGCTCAGCAGTTCCAACGGCTCCCAGACTGCACCCCGGGGCTGATGGCCAATCACAGTGGCACAACAAGCCGTGTGGAATGCATAGCTTGCTGTTCTTCATTAGATTTTCACTTCATACAGTGGCAGAGATTTTAAGTGAGGTTTATGTGAGGTGGCTTGAGCTCTGTCAAAGAGGTTTCCACTTTGTTATGATCTCTTTGCTTATTTGGGAAAAGGAAAGTAAGGACAGAAAAGCAGGAAAATGAGTGAGAGTGAAACTGTTGTGAAATTGGAGCTGTGCAGATTGCAGGCAGAAGAAAAAGAAGATGAACATAAAAGAGTTTTGGAGTTAAAAGAATTCCAGGTAAAAGATAGGGAAGCTCAGAAGCAAGCAGAAGGAGCTGCACACCAGAGAATTTTGGAACTCAAACAGGCAGAAATTGAGTAAAAGAAACTAGCCATGTAACTGCCAGGCAAAGAAATGGAGGAGAAGGGGAGAGAGAGAGAGAAGAGAAGGCAACAGCAGTTTTAGTCTGAGTATGTGGGAATGGGCTCAGGGCTAGGGGCAGGGGGTTATAGTGTAGGGTAGCTCTTACATCAGGGTTGCGGGAACCCTGTCTCCCACCGTCATGTACCTGCAGCTCCTAGAAGAAGGGGCCAGGGTGCTCCGCTTGCTGCCCTCACCCACAGACTCCACCCCTGCAGCTCCTATTGGCTTCAGTTCCCATATGCTCAGGAGCTGCAGGGACACATGCAGGTGGGTAGATAGCCTGCCAGTCTTATCAACCCCCGCGCCCCACCACTGATGAGATGCTGCTTTCCCTGCCTTTCCACCATCAGAGGGGTTCCCACGCCATGTGTCACAACCACACCCTCCCCAGCACTAGCAGTGGTCCCAGGCCATCTCCACCAGCACCTACGATGTCCCCAGATGACCCCCCTCCCTTGGCACCCACAGCCCTCCAGCCAAGTTTTAGGTGGGGTACGTATTAAAAGTCATGTACAGGTCACGGACCATGAGTTTTTGATGGCTCATAGACACAGACAATGGACCATGGAAGAGCTTCGTCTTCCTGTGAGTGTTTCAGCCAGCCTGTCAGTTATGGATGCTATGACTCAGCAGAGCACCCAAGGACACGGGACCAGATCATTTGATACTGAACTCCCTTTCGGTACCTATATTTTTCCACACTCTGGGCTGGGAAATTGTCTTGTTGCATATCTTGGCTGTCTCTGAGCCTCTGCACAGGTGGATAATAGCCCTGTCCTGCCTCACAGGGGTGGCAAGAGGATCAATACATTCCAGGTGCTCAGATAGTCTGAGCCCCTAAGATCAGGGCTGTGTCCGGGTTCCACAGAGCAACAATTCTGACATTGTCTGTCAAAGGCCTCTTACCACAGCCTCCTGTGACAGCTGGTTTCTGGGAAACCCTGTGACTCCAGCACCTTGGTGTCTATGGCAGATGTGGGGGTGCTTAGGAGTGACAGTGAGGGGTAGATAGTAGAATTCTGAGGGGAGTGTTGGAGTGTCACAATGATACCGAGCCTTTCGGCACAGTCAGCAGACCGGAGTTTGCAGCCATTGAGGCTGAATGGGTCTAACTGCCAAACAATGGATCAACGGCCATGGTGGCCTCATCTTAGATGGTCTCATTGGGAGAAAGCCATCTGAGGGCAAAGGTCAGCTTCACACCTTGGCCCCATAACACAGACACAGCTAGGCACTGTGGTGGCTGGGCCCAGGCTCACACAGGTTTCAGCACAAGCTGCTTCCACAAGAAAGGAGCAAACAGATGGGAAGATACTGTCAGGCACATAGGGAAACTAGGCTGGGTCTGAAGCAGGGCGTAGTCATGGGTGGGCCTAGGTGGACCATGGCCCACTCATTTAGCATCCAGACCCACACAAATCATGGCAAAGGCCCCCAATCCACTGGCTGGGACTACGGACCACAGCTCGGTGTCCAGCTGTGTCCCTTTTCTGCCAGTCCCACCCAACCCAAATGGGATGTGCCTCGTGGGTGACGGTCTGGACCAATAGCAGATTAGCCACTGGGTCTGGGCCAACAGGGCTGCCCCAATCCACTGCACCTTCACAGAGCTCCTGCGGAGAAGCAGGGTCCGAGCATGGGGGCTTGCCCTACTCCCTCCATCCGGTGCTCCTGCCGGGAGTGGGTCGTGGTGTGGGAAGAGCGCTGGGCAGGGGGAGTGGGAGAAGCCTCCTCACCTGGACCCACTTGCTGGCAGTTTGTTGGACAGTGGTAGCAGGTCACTCCTGTGCACCTCAACCCTCCTCCCATGCAGGAGTGCTGGGCAGGGGAAGTGGGGCAATCCCCCCTGCCCAGACCCCACTAACCTGCAGGAGCACTGGGAGAAGCAAACCCCCATACACCAAACCAATGTTTGGTAACAGTGGGGCTGCGGAAGGGATGGGGAAGGATCCCCAATTGTCCTGGCCCAATCAGGGCCCAACAATTCCTAATCTGCCTTTGTGGGGAGAGACACAGATGGGATGTTGTTCCCAGCTCCAACAGTGGGACAATTAAGAACAGAAAAACACAAGAATAGCAATACTGGGTTAGACTAAAGGTCCATCTAGCCCAGTATTCTGTCTTCCTACAGTGGTGAATGACAGATGCTCCAGAGGGAATGAGCAGAACAGGTTATCATCAAGTGGTCCATTCCCTGTTGCCCATTCCCAGATTCTGGCAAGGAAGAGGCTAGGGACACCATCCCTGTCCATTCTGACTGATAACAATTAATAGACCTATCCTTCATGAAAGCACTCAGGCAGCTGAGTTGGGTGAGTGACACCACCTGCTGTCATGCTGGGTGATAACAGAGATTGCACAGGCTGGCTGTGTTACCAAGAAAGCAGTGTAAGATTGGCCAGACAAGTTGCAGGGTTAAGGGGCACAGCAATTCCCATGGCTCCCAGACTACACTCTTGGGTGACAATCTGTCACAGTGATCTGTGTTACTAAACTTCCTGCATTCATCAGTAATCTACATGGACTCCAGGGAGTTACTGATGAACCCAGGACGATGAGCACAACATACTGCCTCCTCAACCACACTGGAAAATTCATGGTGCATAATAATAAGCAAAAACTTCCCAGAGCAAACCCCACCACTGGCAGCCAGAGGGCACAGCTGCATCAGGGGATACTTAGTCTGTCCTGGCCAATTATATCTGCCACCCATGGTTCCCAACATTTGATTAGCTTTTTTTGACTTCTGCTACATGTTGAGTGGATGTTTACATAGAACTATCCACAGTGACTCCAAGATCCCTTTCTTGAGTGGTAACAGCTAATTTGGAAACATCATTTCACAGGTATAGTTGGAAGTATGTGTTCCAATGTGCATTACTTTGCATTTATTTACACTGAATTTCATCTGCATTTTGCTGCCCAGTCACTGAGTTTTGTGAGATCACTTTGTAACTGTTCGCAGTCTGCTTTGGACTTAAGTATATTGAATAATTTTGTCTTATCTGCAAATTTTGCAACCTCACGCCTTACTCCTTTTTCCAGATCATTTATGACTATGTTGGACAACACTGGTCCCAGTACAGACTCCCGGAGGACACCACTAATTACCTCTCTCCATTTTGAAAACTGACCTTTTATTCTTACCATTTGTTTCCTATCTTTAAACCTGTTACTGACTCAGGAGAGAACCTTCCTGCTTATCCCATGACTGCTTAATTTTCTTAAGACCCTCTGCTGAGGGACCTTGTCAAAAGCTTTCTGAAAGTTCAAGTACACTATATCCTCTGGATCACCCTTGCCAACATTTCTGTTGACCAGTTCAAAGAATTCTTATAGATTGGTGAGGCACGATTTCCCTTTGCAGAAGCTGTGTTGTCTCTTCCCCAGCAAATCAAGTTCCTGTATTTGTCTGATAATTGTCTTCTTTAATATAGTTTCAAACAATCTGTCTGATACTGAAGTTAGAATTACTTGCCTGCAATTTCTGGGATCACCTCTGGACCCTTCTTAAAAAATCAGCATCAGATTAGCTATTTGCCAGTCACCTGGTAGAGTGGCTGATTTAAACCATAGGTCACATAGCACTTTAAGTAGTTTTGCAATTTGGTGTTTGAGTTCCTTCAGAACTCTTGGGTGATTCCCTTCTGGTCCTGGTGACTTATATTGTTTAATTTACCAGTTTGTTCTCAAACCTCTGTAATGGGTTGTCACCCCTGGGTTACAGTCTAGGAGCCGGTGGAATTGCTGAGCCCCTAACACTTCAGCTGGGCTGTCCTTTCTCACACTGCTCTGCCGGTGACAAGCCAGGCTCTCCAGGCCCCGTTATCAGCCCACATGACAGCAGGTGGCGCGACAGTCCCAGCTGAGCTATCTGAGAGCTTTACCAAAGCCACTCAAGGACAAATAGAACACAACAGCCAATTTCCTAGCTCCTCGGTGTTGCACAATTTCTGGGGAATAAACCCAGAATCACACTATCTTCAAATGCACGGGGATCTGTACAATGCAAATTCATGACTGTAGGTCATTTCACCCTCAATGTGGGATAGATACGCAACAGCCTTTGTTTACAGAGCGACATTTTGGATCCCCAAGAGAAACTGGAGGTTTCTCATCTCCTTTTCCCTTGTAACATAAACGAAGGTTTCATTGACTGAGTCTGTGACGGCCCTCTGGGTATGGAATGGTGTAATCCTCCCAACCTGTCCATGGCTGGGCTATTGTGCCCATCAGCTACACTAACCAGCCTTCCCGTCTCTGTGCAGCCCCCTGCACCCTGTGCAACAACCCCTAAACAGATCCTGTGGGCAGTGGCTGCTGTGACAGGCCCTGGTAGAAAACCTCTGATGAACCTGTGCTACCACAGACCTGGAGAGTGTTCAAGAGCAGTTGTGGAGACACAAAGATTGTGGTTGGGTCTAGCTAGCAGTGGATCACTGACATCTGTGCATAGCTTTGGGACTCTCTGGATCCTGAGTCTCCTCTTTCATTCTTCTCCTATTGGAACGGTCCTCGGAATATTTCCATGTAGGAAGCCTTGTGGAATCTTCCTTCCCAGCTCTGCACCCTGGGTTTGTAATTCAGGAAAGGGGGCTGCTGGGGAGAAATCTAGTCCCATATTATTTATTTATTTATTTATTTCATTTCATTTCAGCAAGATCACAGCTGTGATAGCATGATTGTTACCACTCAGCCACCCCTGAGATAGCCATGTGACAGATTGGAACCACACAAACAGAGATGACAAGTTTATATAACAGGAAAAGATTCTGTAGCAGGACATGACAGTGCATCCCTTCTGATTTGGCCTCCCGCACTTTGTTATTGGCCGTGACGGTGTAAAAACTGGTGCACATTAATCCAAGCAGCTGAGGTTCCCTGATGGCCAAGTTCCCCCCAAAGGAATGTGCAAGCACACTTCATAAAGACAGTTCCCCTTCATCTGGACAGATACTGTCTCCTGCCTGTGCAAACTGTCTGATGACTCCTTGTTCTTTAGGATGAAGACCTCTGGTGTCAATGGCTCCCCTTCCGACAGGAATTGGGTACGTTGGCAGATTCCACTATCTTTAAAATGTGAAGTGAAAGGGAAAGCTGTGAGCTGGTTCCATTTGCAGATGTTCTGTGCAGCAGCAGAGGGTTCAGCTGAGCAGTCGGAGTGTCTGAGTGACAGAGGCTGGAAGGCAGGCAGCACTAAGTAGCTTGGGAACTTCACCACTACATCTGACCATGGTCCTTGGGGAGTTGTTCAAGCTACACAGAAATCTCAGATTCAAAATGAGCTCAGAGAGTTAAAACCCCAAAGCCCTGAGTTTGGATTTCTCAAGAGGTTCCATTTCTAGAGATGCTGTGTGCTCTGGGCCCGATCCTGCCAGGGGCTGAGTGAGAGGATACCACACAGAATATCAGCGACTTGTTCCCCAATAGCCTCAGGTTTATTTGCTCCTCAAAATTTAATAATCAAATGCATTTTCAAAGGCTTTTTTTCTCCAGGTTAATTGTGAACGCAGGAGTTCAGAGCCGATTGGTCTGCGGTGAAAGGTCCAGTGAGGCATATTTCTATTTCCTGACTGGCTGAGGGCTCTAGAATTTCTGCCCTGTAAGTACCCTCAAAGTTCCCAGGTACCCGTCTCTGATCGAGTGCCACATATCAGGCCTCATACCTTTCTCTCTTATGGGATGGTATCCCACAATCCTCCCACCCTCAGACTGGCCCCTGGGCTACAGCACACTGCGGTTTGACTGTGCCTGTGCTGCAGGTCCGAGTGGGTTCAGCACCTGTGGTTCTTCCTTTTGGGAGGCTGTGAGTAGTGGTGAGATGAATGACCAGACAGCCTTCTGGAACCAAAGTGGTGTGCAATTTGAACTGTAGGAATAAAGCGTAATATGGGAGAGCAAGAGGGTTTTCAAAAATCAGTCTGTACACGTCTCTTATCCCCAACCCTACCACTCTAATGGGAACCCAGGCAGGCTGGGGCTTTCAGTCTTCCCCAGTGGTGTCTGTGCTTGTCAGTCTGAAGAGTTTCTCAGCAACAGCTGCCCTACATCAATACAGACTTCCAGCCTGGCATAACAAGCTGGGTAAGGTGACTGGAGCCTGGAAAGAGGCTCTTCCCAGCTTGTAGCTCAGGTGTTGTCTCTGAACCCCCATGAAGTGCTCACTGAGTGATAACTTATCTTGAGCTGTTGCTTCTCATCCTGTTTGTTCTCCGGCAAGCTGCTATTACATTAAAAAGAGCCATACTGGTTTCACCCAATACAGCTGTTAGGTAAATAAAGCAAGTCCTCACTCACCTTTCCAGCACCCGAGTTCGTGCGGAGTTGGTATGGGGCACACAATTCTGTCAGAGACCAGACACCAATGCGTTGATTAACGGGCTCACACTATCCTTAGCTCTAAAAGCTTTAGATTAAGTGTGGCCCCTTTATTAGGGGTGAGCATCAATATTTATACACAGAAGTAAACAAAGTGATTAACAAAAGATAACGGTCATGCATAATCAATCAAGATTTTACAGGAAAAGCAAGTTAACAAGTAAATGCATAGAGATAAAGGCTAATGGCTACTTGAGAAAGGGGGTGTCATGAGTAGTTTGCAGGTCAGTGTTTTGTTCAAAAGGGTTCAGGAAGGATTATCCAGAGACAGCCAGTCTGGGTGTGTTTTGGCTCCCCAAAGTTCACCAAAAGTTTAGACCCAACATTCCTCCATTTGTAGCTTTGGGATAACTATTAATCAAAAAGCTACACCCTATTTTAAGATCTCAAGGGCCGCTTGGCAATTTCAGCCTGGGCCAATTCGAAGAGAGTAAGGCTTTTAGCTGAAGTGGGAAAAGAATAAACTGACTTACATGAGTTTATGAGGGAGGGGACACACTGAATACAGCAACACAGTATTATAAGGACTACTGTGGCCCCAACAACACCCACCAAGAGTTTTTTAACCCACCCAAATTCGGGCAGCCAATTCCATAAGGCTCCCCACCAATCATAAGGTGGCTGGCCAGAGGAGTAGTTTTTAGCCATTTCCCTTAGGTGTTTGGTAAGTTGAAAAGTGTCAGAGTAGGTGTCATTTACAAAAACACAGCATTCTTCATTTATGAGGGCGCAAGTTCCTCCCTGGGCTGCTAACATTATGTCTAAAGCCATTCTGTTTTGCAAAGCTAACTGGCGCAGCTGGGACATTTCCCCGGCCTGATTTTCAAATAGGGTTGCAGTTTTATTGGTCAAAGATTCTAATAGTCCCTGTAGACGGATGATAGCACCCTTCAAGCTAGTGTGACCAGCCCACCGCTGCCAGGACAAACCATCACAGAGATTAATATCTCTGTCAGTTTCACGGATGTTACGAACATGGGGAAAATGAGGGGGAGTGAGGGAGATGCGAGAAGGCGGTGCTAGCCATGCCAAATAACATGACCCTGCCCAATCAGGGGAGAGAAAATAGTAAGCTTTGGGCCCGCACACCCAGTATGTTCCATATAATGCGTTTTGGGTATTCCGTTTCTCAAAGTAGGAGGCAACCCACCACCCGTTGTACCACTGTTCCCCTGGTAACGCAGAGGGGTCGTTGTGTGAACTGCAGAGGCACAATTTGGTAGTGTTGTTCTCAAAGGGCAGTGTAGTACTGCTTGAGCAGTTGTAGAAGGCAATTGTGTATCCTTTAACAATTAGTTGGACACCCTTGAGATCTGAGCAGGGCTTTTTAAAAACTGACTCTGAAAACCTGCCCCTCCATGAAAAAGTTGAAAAGGTTGGATCGGGGTGAGGGATCCACATATGGGATAAGTGGGATGCGCAAGGCTTGAAGCCAAGATTTTTACTAAAGGCGGTGCCATTAAAATATATGTTGCATTTACTTGTTCCCACAAAAGTTGACCCTTTTCCTTTAACAAAACACAGTGATCCTGTTTGATTGGTTACCCTGAGATATTTGTTAATTGGCACTCCTGTTTTGTCCCATGTAAGATTGGGTTGGACTGGATCTTTTATTCTAGTCGGTGGCATCCAAGTCATATTAGCAGTGGTTAGGGGAATGGGTGTGAAGGGGAGTCCCTGTGCTGCATTTACTGGAAATTGAGTACATACCCAGCAATTACTTCTATTTCCTAAGATACGAGTTTTAACCTCGTGGGAATATCTAATAAAAGCATTATCTTCATAAGCAGAAAATAAACTAAAAAAGCATAAAAAAACCATACAGTTGTCAGAATAAAGGGTCCTCTCATTTTTTTCGAGTCAATTTAAGTCTAATGTCTGAGAGAGGTAAGCTGGTCCACTGGTCGAAGGCAGTGTCCTCAGTGGTGACAAGAGCTGCTGGTCCGTCACTGTGGTCCACTACGGCTGGCTTGACGTGGGAGTGGTGGATCCAAGATTTGCGTCCTTCCAGGAACCCTGCAGTCTGGGTTGTCAAAAGAACCTGGTGGGGTCCAGTAAACCTTGGCTGGAGGGTGTCGTCACGAACGAACTTTTTGGCCCAGACGAAGTCCCCTGGTTGGAACGGGTGGATCTGTTCCTCCAGCGGCACGGTCTGGGAAAACTGCGAGGCTTTCCAAAGGGTACGGAGGCGAGCCTGTAGGGAGAGAAACTGACACGCGGTCATATGATCCCCTCCCAATAGTGAAACATCAGCACGTGGTAGCGCCCCGCCTTTGAAAGGGGGGTGTCCATAGAGCAGTTCAAAGGGGGATAATCCCAATGCGCGGGTTGGGCAAGTACGAAGGTGAAACAGGACCAAAGGAAGTACCTGAGGCCACTTTAATCCTGTTTCCTGACAGTATTTAGCCAATGTAAGCTTAAGTTCCCTATTCATACGCTCAACTTTCCCGCCAGACTGGGGGTGGTAGGGTGTATGAAAGGAGTGTGAAATGCCCAGTCCTTGTTCTAAACGGCCAAGGACATGACCAGTAAAGTGAGGTCCGCGATCTGAGTCGAGCACAAGAGGGATGCCAAAACGGGGTACAATGTCTCTAAGGAGAATCTTCGCCACTGTGGCAGCAGTACAATTAGCAGTAGGAAAAGCTTCGACCCAGGAAGTCAGAGGGCAAACCAAAACAAGGAGGTGCTTTTTCCCAAAAGCCTTTGGCATATCTGCAAAGTCAATTTGAAGATGTTGAAATGGAGCAGCAGGCGGAGGTCTTCCACCCTTAATTTTGTTAAGAGGCGGAGCAGGTCCATTACGCTGACATGTGCTGCATGCTTTCACTATTGATAGGCAATAGGGTTGAATGCCTGGAGCATACCAAAAGCGAGCGATGGTGTCCACGAGGGCGTGCGTGCCGTAGTGACCCCCTTTATCATGGTGCCAGCGAACTGCCACGGGGTATGTGGAGCGAGGGAGGCAGGCTCGGCCATCTGGCATAAGCCAGGTCCCTTTGACCAGAGTGGCCCCGAGGCTCTCCCACGATTGTAGTTCAGCAGCGGGTACTGGTACGGGGTGCGGTGGAGTAAAGGAGGAGGCTGCAATAGCCAATGTGGGCATGGCTAAAGGTAAGGTGGCAGCCTTCTTGGCGGAGGCGTCAGCCAGGGCATTCCCACGGGTAACGGGGCTACTATCTTTAGTATGGGCCCAGCAGTGAACTACAGCCAGGACAGAGGGTTTTTGGAGGGCGTCCAAAAGCTTGTGGATGAGGGGGAGGTGCTGAATGGGTTTACCAGCAGCTGTCAGGAAACCTCGAAACTTCCAGAGGTGGATATGACAATGCACAACTCCAAAAGCATATTTGCTATCAGTAAAAATGGTAACGGTCTTACCAGCGGCCAACTGGCAAGCTCGGGCCAGGGCATAGAGTTCAGCGGCTTGGGCTCCCCAGTTGCCTGGCAGTGAGGCGGCCTCTTGAATGTCCCATTCAGAGGTGACAGCATAACCTGTGAAACGCTTGCAATCAACATAGAAGGAGCTTCCGTCCGAGAAGAGGATGCAATCGGGATTGTCCAGTGGCACGTCAAACAGGTTGTCCCTTATTTGTAAGATGCTGGAAACTACTTCCACACAGTCGTGCTGATCCTGGGGGACTGGCAGGTCAGGAAGCAAGGTAGCTGGATTAAGGGGTCCACACCTTTCAAAAATTAGGTTAGTGTCTTCTAAGAGTTCGGCCTCTAGCTGTTGCTGACGATGGGCCGAAAAGACTTGGGTTGTGCCCCTACGCAGAAGGGCTGACAAGGCATGAGAGGTCCAAACCGTGGTAAAATGACCCAGGGTTAGGCTCTTTGCCTTTGTGATCAGCAGGGCTGCTGCTGCCAGAGTCTGGGTGCAGGATGGGGTTCCCTGAGCGACAGGGTCGATTTGCTGAGAGTAAAAAGCAAGCGGGAAATGGTGGGGCCCGCTCAGCTGGGTAAGGACACCACTAGCAATTCCACCCCTCTCGTGGACAAAAAGGTGAAAGGGTTTGCTGTAATTGGGGGGGCGGAGAGACATGGAGGAGGCCACACTGTCCTTGAGTAACTGAAAGGCTTGAATAGTGTCCGGGGACCACTGCAAAGGGTCAGGAGCAAGGTTAGCAGTGAGTCGGTGGAGCGGTTTGCTTAACTCCCCGCAGGACGGCAACCAGGGGCGACAGAAGCCAATTAATCCTAAGAAACCTTGAAGTTGTTTCTTGGTGTTCGGTAGAGGGCAGTTTTGAATAGTCTTTATGCGGGCTGGGTCCATCTGTCTTCCCTCTGGGGTTAACAGGAATCCCACATATCGGACCTTCTGTGAGACCCACTGAATCTTTTTAGGGTCTACCTTGTGGCCTCTGGTGTGTAGGTATAATAAAAGTGCCTTACCATCGATGCGGAGGGCAGCTTCTTTGCGATTACCTAATAGGATGTCATCTACGTATAGGACCAATGTGGATCCCTGCGGACTGGTGAAACCTTCCAAGTCGTGGCGGAGGCACTGGCTGAAAATCGTGGGGCTGTCTCTGTAGCCTTGAGGAAGTCGTTGCCAGACATAACTTTGTCCCTCCCAGGTGAAACCAAAGAGATACTGAGAGTCTGGGTGCACAGGAATGCTGAAAAAAGCTGATTTTAAGTCAATAACAGTGAACCACTCAGCATCCCAGGGGATTTGGCTGATGATAGTAGCTGGGTCAGGAACTACTGCATGAAGAGGGACCACATACTGATTAACAACTCGTAGATCCTGTACAAAGCGCCAACGAACAGGGTCTCCGTCCTTTTTAGGAGGCTTTTTGACAGGCAGTATAGGGGTGTTACAGGGAGTCCGCTGAGGGCGGACTAGCTTTTGTGCAATGAATCCCTCGATAATGGGGCGGATGCCCTCCCGGGCTTCCAGCGACAGGGGGTATTGAGGGACTGACGGGGGGGTTAAGGAAGGCTTCACCTGAATCCTTACGGGCTCTGCCGAAAGGAGCAGGCCAACATCAGTGTCAGAAATTCCCCAGAGGGTTGGAGGCAAGTCAGTGAGGTCAGGGGAGAGAGAGGGGGGTGTTTCCCAATTACCCTGAGTAGGGGCCGAATCTCCTAACACTGTCATCAATAATCCTACCCCTTCAGGAGTGCAGGTTAAAGTAGCCTCAAGCTTACAGAGTAAATCCCGGCCCATCAAAGGGATCGGACAAGCTGGGGAAAAAAGAAAATGGTGAGGAAAACATTTATCAGCATAAATAACATTTAAAGGCAAAGTGAGTCCCAGAGACTGTGGGTTGCCCTCCACCCCAGTCGCAGTTTTAATCTCAGAGGATAGCCAGGGAGAGGGGGCATGATTTAAAAGAGAGAAAGTAGCCCCAGTATCAATGAGGAAAGAGACAGGCAGTCCCTGGACTGAAAGGGTTAAACGAGGCTCTTTGCTGGGAAGGGAGAAAGTGAGAAAGGAGCCGGCTAAAGACATTAAGGAAATAAGACCATCACATTGTTTGCCTTCGCCCCCGGGGTACCGTCATTGAGGAGGCTGAGTTTGCTGCGGCTGCTGCTGTTTCCCATAGTTGATCCAGGCCTGGGGAATGGGCTGAGCTGGTGGTGCAGGGGTGTATTCCTCACTTGTGTAAGCATCTGCGGATGCACCCAGACCCTCTGGGCATCCCCAGGGGCATTCACGTTTAAAGTGACCGGGCTGTCCGCACTGAAAACAATTTCCTGATGGCTGGGGTCGCCAGGACCCTCTTCCCCGAGCACCCTGGAATCCCCTGCCACGGCCACGGCCTTTGCCTCGAACACCGCCGTGAAAAGCTAAAGCCATCAGCTTATATTCTTCCTTTTTCTCTTTCTTTTTACTACTTTCCCTTTCTTTCTCCCAGGCAAAATCAGCTACGTCCAACACTGAAGTGACTGACTCACCTCCCCAACCAGGGCAAAACTTTAAGAAGTAATCCCTTACAGGGGGCACCGACTGATTCACAAAAAACGAAATAAGAGTAGGGTGGTCTGCTTCTCTCTCGGGATCCATCTGAGTGAACATTCGGGCCCCCTCCAATAGCCTCGACCAGAACTTTCTGGGCGGCTCATCAGATTCCTGCCGAATCTGCATGAACTTAGCCTGATTAGGCGAGCGGCGAGCCATTTCCTTGAGTCTCTCTAACAATCGCTCTCGATCTGTTTGCAGCTGAGTCAGCCTTGGCTGAGTCCAGTCTAGGGGATTCCAGCCAGCGGCCAGATCCCGCCTATCCATCCAAGTAAGATTAACTGCATTGCTATCTCCCCATGTCCTTTCTGCCATCCACAATCTACTACGTTCCTCTCCGGTCAAAACTCTACTTAACAACTGATCCACATCCGTATAAGTAGGATTATAACTTAAAAACAATCTTTCTAGAAGTTCTATGATCTTTCGGGGATTTTCCCCAAAAGACCCTGACAACCGTCCCCACTCTTTCAAATCCCATTCTAGCCATCCTTTATATTCCACAATATTAGCATGTTGTAACCGTCCATCATTGCCCATATAAGGTTGATCGTGCACCTGTAAAGGCATCTCTCTGACTATACTTTTATTACTCGCAAGAGATTTGACGGGGACATCCTCTGGGCTATCCTCGGGGGGGGCATGCACCCTGCTGTATCTGCTTGGACATTAGCCTAGTAACTACTCCTCCCGAGGTTTGCCCCTTCATTTCCTCCTCATCCTTCTGCAGAAATTCCAATTTGGGATCCTGCAGATTCCCCTCTGCTACATGGAGAGAGTCCCCCTGCGGAGGAATAGGGGCAGGTGCAGAGGGGACCAGCTGACGAGTCAAAACACACCGTGGTCTACACCCTTCATCGAAATAACCTGGAGGGGGTTCACTCTCGGGAGAGTACCTGACTGCCATAATTTTTAAAGATTTCCACAGCTCTGCTGCTGTGTCCCAACAAAACCAGTAACATAACTGTCCCGGATGGTCTTTTTCGATCTGGCTCTTTACTCCTCTTAAGGCAGCCTGTTCGAAAGAGCCATACGAAGGCCACCTCATCTCCGGGTCGGCCAATACCACGGTATACCCAGTCCAATTCCTTACACATAGTGTGTACAACTTCTTCCTAGACATTCCTGTCTGTACTGGGAGTTTCCCTTCGTTCCATAACTTATTTACAATCCCCAACGGACTCTCAAGAGGCACGCTAGTCCCTTGACCCATGGTGTCTGACAGGAGCCCTCCAACTGGCGTTTACCCTGCTGTCCAATACACGACCCCTCAATATTGAATTGGCTGGGAGAAATCTCCTGTGGCGCCTTGCCAATTCATATATGAGTGGTCTGACCACCGGACAGAGGTACCGCACCAGAAGGAATCCCGGACGAGCCCCCAAATTGTTAGGTAGATAAAGCAAGTCCTCACTCACCTTTCCAGCACCCGAGTTCGTGCGGAGTTGGTATGGGGCACACAATTCTGTCAGAGACCAGACACCAATGCGTTGATTAACGGGCTCACACTATCCTTAGCTCTAAAAGCTTTAGATTAAGTGTGGCCCCTTTATTAGGGGTGAGCATCAATATTTATACACAGAAGTAAACAAAGTGATTAACAAAAGATAACGGTCATGCATAATCAATCAAGATTTTACAGGAAAAGCAAGTTAACAAGTAAATGCATAGAGATAAAGGCTAATGGCTACTTGAGAAAGGGGGTGTCATGAGTAGTTTGCAGGTCAGTGTTTTGTTCAAAAGGGTTCAGGAAGGATTATCCAGAGACAGCCAGTCTGGGTGTGTTTTGGCTCCCCAAAGTTCACCAAAAGTTTAGACCCAACACAGCCGTAAGACAAACATCCCAAGAACTCAGTTTAACCTACACATTCGTTATGACATCTCAGCTCCATACCTTTCTCCATACTGTTTTTGGGTGCTATGTGTTTTAGGAATACAGGACAGAGACAGGAAAGAGAGAGAGAGAGAGAGAGCAATAGATGACTTTCCTGTGTGAAACGAAGTTCCATTTCCCTGAATACTCATGTATTCGACTTTGACATCCATTTCCTGCAAACCCTCATCGTGCCTGTTTAAAAGGTGTTGGGGGTACTATGTACTAGAGAGTGAGAGCTCAGGGAATGGATATTTTCTATACTGATCCCAATGGCTGTTACCACTCCAGACACAGGCTACAGACTGACAGAACAGAACCTGAGGAGAACCAGTCAGCTATTAACCCAGGGACAAAGGAGCTATAATGCTCCACATAGTGTTTGCAATGGGTTTCTGCTATTAACTCTTTGTTCAGTGAACAGTTGTAAAATTCCTTCACCTGGTAATGGACCAGTAGCTGTTTCTCACACTTACATTCAGGGTTAAGACACAATCTCTCTGCAACACCTGTGCAAGACTTTCCAAAAAGTCATGAGAGCTTCCCAAGGCAACCCAGGGAGGGGAAAGTCTTGGGGGAGAAAGGAGCGGGGAAGGTTTATTTCTCCTTGTTTTAAGACCCAAGGGGTTTGGGTCTTGGGTTCCCCAGGGAAGGTTTTGGGGCAACAGGAAGTATGCCAAACACTATATTTTTGGCTGGTGGCAGCATTATCAAATCTAAGCTAGGAATTAAGCTAAAAGGGTCCATGCAGGTCCCCACTTTTGGATGCTAAAGTTCAAAGTGGGGAAAAAACCTTGACAGGGACAAAATACAACGTGGTTTTACAAAAGGTGGATTGTGCCAAACCAACCTGATCTCCCTCTTTGAGAAGGGAACAGATTTTTTAGACAAAGGAAACTCAGTGGATCTAATTTATCTTGATTTCAGTAACATTTTATCTGGTTCCACATGGGGAATTATTAGTTAAATTGGAAAAGATGGGGATCAATATGAAAATTGGAAGGTGGATAAGGAACTGGTGAAAGGGGAGACTACAACGGGTCATATTGAAAGGCGAACTGTCAGGCTGGAGGGAGGTTACTAGTGGAGTTACTCAGGGATCAGTTTTGGGACCAATCTTATTTAACCTTTTTACTACTGACATTGGCACATAAAGTGGGAATGTGCTAATAAAGTTTGCAGATGACACAAAGCTGGGAGGTATTGCTAACACAGAGAAGGACCAGGATATCCAACAGGAAGATCTGGATGACCATGTAAACTGGAGTAATAGTAATATGATGAAATTTAATAGTGAAAAGTGCAAGGTCATGCATTTAGGGGTTAATAACAAGAATTTTAATTATAAATTGGGGACACATCAGTTGGAAGTAACAGAGGAGGAGAAGGACCTCAGAATATTGGTTGATCATAGGATGACCATGAGCCGCCAGTCTGATATGTCTGTTAAAAAAGCTAATGCAGTTTTAGGATGCATCAGGCGAGGTATTTCCAGCAAAGATAAGGAGGTGTTAGTACCGTTATATAAGGCACTGGTGAGACCTCACCTGGAATGCTGTGTGCAGTTCTGGTCTCCCATGTTTAAGAAGGATGAATTCATACTGGAAAAGGTACAGAGAAGGGCTACTAGGATGATCCGAGGAATGGAAAATCTATCTTATGAAAGGACACTTAAAGAGCTTGGCTTGTTTAGCCTAACCAAAAGAAGACTGAGGGGGGATATGATTGCTCTTTATAAATATATCAGAGGGATAAATATTAGGGATGGAGAGGAGTTATTTAAGCTTAGTACCAATGTGGACACGAGAACAAATGAGTATAAACTGGACACTAGGAAGTTTAGACTTGAAATTAGACCAAGGTTTCTAACCATTAGAGGAGTGAAGTTCTAGAACAGCCTCCCAAGGGGAGTAGTGGGGGAAAAAGACGTATCTGGCTTTAAGACTAAGCTTGATAAGTTTATGGAGGGGATGGTATGATGGAATAGTCTAATTTTGGCAATTAATTTGGCAATTGATATTTGATTATCAGCAGGTAAGTATGTCCAGTGGTCTGTGATGGGATGTTAGATGGTATGGTGTCTTAAACAGATAAGTAAGAGTTAATAGAACAAAAGTGCTTCATATCTCTTTTACCTGGAAAGGGTTAACAAGAACAGTGAGCCTGGCTGTCACCTGACCAGAGGACCAATCAGAGGACAGGATACTTTCAAATCCTGAGGGAGGGAAGTTTTGTGTGTGCTGTTAGTTTTTTGGTTGTTGTTCGCTCTGAGGGCTCAGAGGGACCAGACGTGCAACCAGGTTTCTCTCCAATCTCCCTGATACAGGTTCTTATAGAGACAAAATAGTAAGTACTAGGTAGATAAGGCGAGTTAGGCTTATGCTTGTTTTCTTTATTTGCAAATGTGTATTTGGTTGGAAGGAGTTAAAATGTGTATTTGGCTGAAAGGAGTTCAAATTGGTATTTTGCTGAAAAGATTTTAATTTGTACTTGAATACTCAGGCTGGGAGGGTGTTCCCAGTGTCTATAGCTGAAAGACCCTGTACCTATTCCATTTTTTTAAAGTTTACAAAAATAATTTTTACTGTTTTTCTCTCTTTAATTAAAAGCTTTTCTTGTTTAAGAACCTGATTGTTTTTGTTTTTTTTATTCTGGTGAGACCCCAGGGAACTGGGTCTGGATCCACCAGGAAATTGGTGGGGAGAAAGGAGGGAAGGGGGAGAGAAAGGTTAATTTTCTCTCTGCGTTAGGATTACTTTCTCTCTCAGGGAGAATCTGGGAGGGGGAGGGAGAAGGAGGGGGGAAGGTAAATTTTCCTCTCTGTTTTAAGATTCAAGGCATTTGAATCACAGTGATCTTCCAGGGTAACCCAGGGAGGGGAAGTCTGGGAGAGGCAACGGTGAGGGAAAGGGTTTATTTTCCTTGCGTTAAGCTCCAGAAGGACTGGGTCTTGGGGGTCCCCGGGCCAGGTTTTGGGGGGACCAGAGTGTACCAGGCATTGGAATTCCTGGCTGGTGGCAGCGCTACAGGTTCTAAGCTGGTAATTAAGTTTAGAGGAATTCATGCTGGTACCCCATCCTTTGGACCCTAAGGTTCAGAGTGGGGAATTATACCATGACAGATGGGATCTGAGTTACTACAGAGAATTCTTTCCTGGGTGCTGACTCGTGAGTCTTGCCCATATGCTCAGGGTTTAACTGATCGCCATATTTGGGGTCGGGAAGGAATTTTCCTCCAGGGTAGATTGGCAGAGACCCTGGAGATTTTTCACCTTTCTCTGCAGCATGGGGCATGGGTCACTAGCTGGAGGATTCTCTGCAGCTTGATGTCTTCAAACCACAATTTGAGGACTTCAGTAACTCAGACATAGGTTAGGGGTTTGTTACAGGAGTGTGTGGGTGAGATTATATGGTCTGCGTTGTGCAGGAGGTCAGACTAGATGATCATAATGGTCCCTTCTGACCTTAAAGTCTATGAATCTATGAGTCTAAGTGTTCCACATTGAGGTGTTAATATAGGAGGTTGTGATGCTGCACCATATTCATCATAGTGGTATAACTATGACATAATTATGAAGCATCTGGTACAGTATATGTCTTGTGAGGTGTCATTTGAAAAGTTATGATTTGCTGAATATGATTATCCTATATGTGTGCATGTATTATTTTTGTACCTGAAGTTATATATATTAGGACCAGACTATGTGACACTGAACTCCATTTTGGTAACTGTATTTTTCCATAAATTGGGATGGGAACTTGTCTTGAAACAAAGGGTTCCTGCTGTATTGAAAAATTATATATGGCAGGGAGTGACATCCTCTCTTGCTGTCAATCCCCACACGTAAAAACTCCTGGAAACATCTGAAGAACAAAGACTAAACTGGGGGAAGTGTTGGTCCCAGGATAAAGGGATTTCAGCCTGTGTAGGAAAACTTTGTGAACTGCTTGCATCATCAATCAGGGTGACAAACTGACAATTTATATCCTATCTATCTATCTATCTATCTATCTATCTATCTATCTATCTATCTATCTATCTATCTATCTATCTATCTAATTAGGCTCAGTCTGCAGCTCTGTCTATTTGCTAGGTAATCTGCTTTGATCGGTTTGCTATCACTTATAATCACTTAAAATATCTTTATGTAATTAATAAACTTGGTCTATGTTTTTTCATAAACAGTTTGTTTGGAATGATGTGTTTGGAAAAATTGCAGTGCTGTAAACAAAGTCTGTTGCATATCTCTCCCACATTGAGGGGAGAACGACCTATATTAATGAGTTTGCATTTTAGAGATCACGGTGCAGTGCAAGATGGTGTAATTCTGGCTTTATACTCCAGGAAAGGTGCAAGTCCGGGGAGCTGGGAAATTAGCTCTTCTCTCCTGTTTGTCCTTATGTGGCATAAGAAAAGCACTCAGGTAAATCAGTTGGTGTGCAGCGTCACTTGCTGTTGTGTTGGGTGATAACAGGGCCTGGAGAGGCTGGCTGTGTCACCAGCAGAGCAGTGTGAAAGAAGCCAGCCCAGCTGAATGGTTAGGAGCTCAGCGGTTCCAGTGGCTCCCAGACTGCACCCAGGGTTGACGACCGATCACAGTAGCACAACAAGTCATATGAAATGCAAAGCTTGCTATTCAGAGTGAGATTTGCACTTCATACTGTGGTGGAGTTTTAAGTGAGATTTATGTGAGGTGGCTTGAGCTCTGTCGAATAGGTTTCCACTTTGTTATTATCTCTTTGCTTATTTTGGAAAATGTAAGAAGGGACAGAAAAGCAGGAAAATGAGTGAGAGTGAAACTGTTGTGAAATTGGAGCTGTGCAGATTGCAGGCAGAAGAAAAAGAAGATGAACATAAAAGAGTTTTGGAGTTAAAAGAATTCCAGGTAAAAGATAGGGAAGCTCAGAAGCAAGCAGAAGGAGCTGCACACCAGAGAATTTTGGAACTCAAACAGGCAGAAATTGAGTAAAAGAAACTAGCCATGTAACTGCCAGGCAAAGAAATGGAGGGGAAGGAAAGAGAGAGAAAGCATCTGGGTCAGCAACAGCAGTTTTAGTTTGAGTATGTGGGAATGGGCTCAGGGCTAGGGGCCGGGGTTTATAGTGTAGGGTGGCTCTTTTGTCGGGGTAGCGGGAACCCTGTCTCCCACTGCCATGAACCTGCAGCTCCTAGGAGGAGGGGCCAGGGGCTCCATGCACTGTCCATGCCCACAGACCCTACCCCCGCAGCCCCTATTGGTTGCAGTTCCCTTATGCACAGGAGCTGCAGGGACACATGTAGATGGGTAGATAGCCTGCCAGCCCTATCCACCCTGAACTCCACTACCAGCACAGCAATGCCTTCCCCGCCAGCTCCAGCACCAGTGGGGTTCCCTGTCCATGTGTCACAGCCTGCGCCCCCCAGCACCAGCAGTGGTCCCATGCCATCTCCCCCAGCATCTCCAGTACCCCTGGATGACCCCCTCCCCAGGCACTCACAGACCTCCACCTAAGTTTTAGGTAGGGGTACATATTAAAAGTCATGAGTTTTTGTTTATTGTGCAAGAGCTGTCCATAACTAACCATAACTAAAACTAACCATGACTAAAATATAGCCTTACTGATGGCTCATAAACAAAGATAATGGACCCTGGAGGAGTTGAGCCTTCCTGTGAACCTTTCAGCCAGCCTATCAGTAATGGATGCTATGACTCAGCATGGGTAGCATGATAACGCATCCCTTATGATTTGGCCTCCTGCAATTTGCCGTTGGCCGTGATGGTGGTTAAATCCGGTGGACACTAAACCAAGCAGCTGAGTTTCCCTAATGGCCAAGTGGCCCCTAAGGGAATGTGCAGACATGGTTCATAAAGACACCTGCCTCCCTGTCTGAACAGATACTGCCTGCTGCCTGTGCTACCTCTCTGATGACGCTTTGTCCTTTAGGGTGAAGACCTCTGGTGTCAGTGGCTCCCCTTCTAGCAGGAATTGGGTACGTTGGAAGGTTTCAGTATCTTTAAATGAAAAGTGAAGGGGAAAGACTGCAAGCTCTTTCCATTTGCAGATGTTCTGTAGTGAGACAGAAAAATAAGCTGGGCTGTCGGGGTGACTCAGTGTTAGGGCTGGAGAGCAGGCAGTGCTGGGTAGCTTGGGAATCCCACCGCTTCATCTGGCCATTGTCCTCGGTGGGTAGTTCAAGCTACACAGAAATCTGAGATTCAAAATGAACTTGGAGTGTAAAAACCCAAAGCCCCTGAGTCAGCGGCACAGCAGCCAGCAAACAGAGCTGTAATCAGGGGAGTTTCAGTGGGAGTTTACAGCGGGAGTTCGTGGGGGAGACTTAGAGACCTAGGCAGAGGAACTGACAGGCTAGTGAAGGGAGTGAGTTGTGGTCTGCCCGTGTTCTGGTGCCTGTTGGGAGTCTGTTTTGGGTTGTGTTTCTTGGACTAACAGGTTTTAGGTGGGAAGGCTATGACTGATACAGAGGCAGCAGTGAAAGACACAATGAGGATGACTGGATGTGGAAGCTGCGGCATGTACATGATCCTGGAGGCGGTACCTGAAAAGAGTTTCGTCTGCATGAAGTGCCGCCTGATAGAACTGATGGAAGAGAAGATCCAAGGACTGGAGAGAGAGGTGGAAACTCTGGTTGAGTTTAGAAGGGGGTTCGAGCAGATGATGGAGCAAAGACGTGAAGAGGCTGAAGGGATAAGCTCAGACTTGCAGGTGGAAGCAGGACCAAAGAATTCTGAGGGGAGACTGCTGGTGAGGAAAGTGGACGGTGGAAGCATGTGACTAAGCGAACCAGGCAGAGGAAAAGATGGGCCAGTGAAGGAGAAATAGATCTCAGGAACAGGTTTGCAGAGTTGGAAAATGAAGAAGTTGCACAGAAGGTGGTCGCTGAAGATGAGATGAGATACAAGAACGAATGGGTATAAACTGGGCACTAGGAAGTTTAGACTTGAAATTAGATGAAGGTTTCTAACCATTAGAGGAGTGAAATTCTGGAACAGCCTTCCAAGGGGAGTAGTGGGGGCAAAAGACATATCTGGCTTTAAGATTAAGCTTGATAAGTTTATGGAAGGGATGGTTTGATGGGAGAGCCTAATTTTGGCAATTGATCTTTGATTATCGCCAGATAAGTATGCCCAGTGGTTGGTGATGGGATGTTGGATGGGATGGGATCTGAGTTACTGCAGAGAATTCTTTTCTGAGTGCTGGCTGGTGAGTCTTGACCACATGCTCAGGGTTTAGCTGATCGCCATATTTGGGGTCAGGAGGGAATTTTCCTCCAGGGCAGATTGGCAGAGGCCCTGGAGGTTTTTTGCCTTCCCTTGCAGCATGGGGCATGGATCACTTGCTGGTGGATTCTCTGCAGCTTGATGTCTTCAAACCACAATTTGAAGACTTCAGTAACTCTGGCATAGGTTAGGGGTTTGTTATAGAAGTGGATGGGTAGGGTTCTGTGGCCTGCTTTGTGCAGGGAGTCGGACTAGATGATCACATTGGTGCCTTCTGACCCTAGAATCTATGAATCTATGAGAGGGCAAGGAAAAAGAGAAGAGCTGTTAGTCCTACAGGAGGAGGGGAAGAGTCAATGGAGACAACACCAAATATGGGCCCCAGGAGGATACGGGATGGGTTGCGGAGGATTGCAAGGGTGAATAGGAATCAAGAGGACTTGCAGCCAGTGGTAGCAGGGTATAGACTGGAGAATCACACTGTCACCAGGAAAAAGCAGATCTACGTGACTGGGGACTCCTTACTGAGAAGAATAGATAGGCCTGTAACTAGAGCTGATCCGGAGAACAGAAGGGTGTGCTGTCTGCCGGGTGCTAAGACACGGGCTGTGGACCTGAGGCTGAAAAGGATCCTAACAGGAGCGGGAAAGAATCCGTTGATTCTATTTCATGTGAGAACGAATGATATGGCTAGATTTTCGCTGGAATGTATCAAGGGAGACTATGCCAGACTGAGGAAGACGCTTAAGGAAATCAAGGCTTAGGTGATCTTCAGTGGGATTTTGCCTGTTCCTAGAGAAGGACAACAATGATGTGACAAGATTATGGCGATCAACAGATGGCTCAGGCAGTGGTGCTATAAGGAGAGCTTTGGGATGTACGGCCACTGGGAAGCATTCATGGACAGAGGATTGTTCTCTTGGGATGGACTTCACCTGAGTAAGGAGGGAAATAGACTTCTAGGATGGAGGCTGGCACAACTGATTAAGAGAGCTTTAAACTAGGCATTTGGGGGAGACGGTTGGGAGATGTCCAGGTAATCTCCACACCAGAATTTAACATTGAGAGGGAAGAAAACAAAGTAAGAGAGGATACAACCATGGGCAGAAGAATGGGCATAAGGAGGAAGGGTATGGGAAGATACCAGTCTAACAGGTGATGGTGGTGGTAGAATGTCTCTGCTTAACTGGGTAAAGAATGTCAGTGAAGCCAAATGGCAAAAATTAAGATGCCTGTACACTAATGCGAGGAGCCTAGGTAACAAAATGGAGGAGCTAGAGCTACTGGTGCAGGAAGTGAAACCGGATATTATAGGGATAACAGAAACACAGTGGAATAGTACTCATGATTGGAGTTCAGGTATTGAAGGCTATGTGCTGTTTAGGAAAGACAGAAATAAAGGCAAAGGTGGTGGAGTAGCATTGTATATCAACGATGAGGTTAACTGTAAAGAAATAAGAAGTGATGGAATGGATAGAACAGAGTCTGTCTGGGCAAAAATCACATTGGGAAAGAAAGCTACTAGATCCTCTCCTGAGATAGTGCTTGTGGTGTGCTACAGACCACCGGGATCTGATTTGGATATGGATAGAGACCTCTTTAATGTTTTTAATGAAGTAAACACTAATGGGGGCTGTGTGATCATGGGAGACTTTAACTTGTATAATGGAGTAGATGAGATTCTGTGGGTGGGTGAGATTCTGTGGCCTGCATTGTGTAGGAGGTCAGACTAGATGATCATACTGGTCTCTTCTGACCTTAAAGTCTATGAGTCTATGAAGATTTCTCAAGGGGTCCCATTTCTACTGGTGCCGTGTGCTTTGGGCCCGATCCTGCCAGGGGCTGAGTGCGAGGAGACCGCACAGAATAACAGTGATTAGTTCCCCAGTTGCCTCAGGTTTATTTGCTGCTTGAAATTTATTCACAAACACATTTTCAAAGGTTTTATTCTCCAGATTAATTGTGAAGGCAGGAATTCAGAGCTTATTGCTCTGTGATGAAAGATCTGATGAGGCATATTTCTATTTCCTGACTGGCTGAGGGCTCCAGAATCTCTGTCCTGTAGATGTCCCTTAGCGTTCCCAGGGCTTCCGGCATCTCTGAGTCTCTGAGTGCCACATGTCAGGCCGTGGGTTGGCATCCTCTGATGCTCCCACCCTCATATTGGCGCCTGGGCTACAGCACACTGCAATTTGACTGTGCCTGCCCTGCAGGTCCGAGTGGGTTCAGCACCTGTGGTTCTTTCCTTTGAGAGGCTGTGAGCAGTGGTGAGATGAGTGACCAGCCAGCCTTCTGGAACCAAAATGGTGTGTAATGTGAACTGTAGGAATAAAGCATAACATGGGAGAATAAGAGGGTTTTCAAGAAACAGTCTGTTTGAGTCAGACTCCCAAACCCTACCACTCTAATAGGGAACCAGGCAGGCCGAGGGCCTTCAGACTTTCCCAGCGGTGTCTGTGCCTGTCAGTCTGAAAAGTTTCTCAGCAACAGTTGCTCCACCTCTCTATAGACTCCCAGAACTAAGAAAAAAAGCTGGATAACGTGGCTAGAGCATGGAAATAGGCTCTTCCTAGCCTGTAGCTCCGCTTTTGCCTCTCAACCTCCATGAAGTGCTCACTGAGAGATAGTTCTTCTTCAGGTGCTGCTTCCCTTCCTTCATGATTTCCAGCAGTCTATTTTTAAATTAAGAAGAGCCATAGTGGTTTCACCCAATGTAGCCATAAGACAAACATCCCAGTAGTTAACCCAATATAGCTATAAGCAAACATCCCAAGAACTCGGTTTAACCTACACATTCATTATGGCATGTCAGCTCCATATCTCTCACAATACTAATTTTGATTGCCACGTATTTTAGGAATACAGGACAGAGACACTCAGAGAGAGAGAAAGAGAGAGAGAGAGAGAGCGCGACAGACTATTTTTATGCGTGAAATGACGTTCAATTTCCATGTATACTCCATGCATTTGACTTTGAAATCCACTTCCTGCAAACCCTTATTGTGCTTGAATAACAGCTGCTGGGGGTACTATCTACCAGAGAGTGGGAGCTCAGGGAATAAAAAATAATTATACTGACCTCAATGCCTGTTACCACTCCAGATACAGGCTGCAGCTTGACAGAACAGAACCTGAGTAGAACCAGTCAGCTATTAACCCAGGGACAGGGGAGCTACAATACTCCACATACTATTTGCAATGGGTTTGTGCTATTAACTCTTTGTTCAGTGGAACAACTGTATAATGCCGTCACCTGGTAACTGACCAGTAGCTGTTTCAAACACTCACACTCAGGGTCAAGAACACAGTCCCTCTACTATACCTGTGCAGGACTTTCCAAAGAGTCATGAGACAACAGAACCACTGTTCTGTGTTTCAGCAGAGAAGAGCTCAGGTGCAGGAAAGGGGAGTGTAAGGGTACATCTACACTACGGGATTATTCCGATTTTACATAAACCGGTTTTATAAAACAGATTGTATAAAGTCGAGTGTACATGGCCACACTAAGTACATTAATTCGAAGGTGTGCGTCCATGGTCCGAGGCTAGCGTCTATTTCCGGAGCATTGCACTGCAGGTAGCTATTCCATAGCTATCCCATAGTTTCTGCAGTCTCCCCTGCCCCTTAAAATTCTGGGTTGAGAGCCCAGTGGCTGATGGGGCAAAAATCATTGTCGCGCGTGGTTCTGGGCAAATGCCGTCAGTCATTCCTTCCTCTGGGAAAGCAACAGCAGACAATCATTCTGCGCCCTTTTTCCCTGGATTGCCCTGGCAGATGCCATAGCACGGCAATCATGGAGCCTGTTCAGCTTTTTTTTTTTTACAGTCACCGTATGTGTACTGGATGCCGCTGACAGAGGCGATATTCCAGCGCGACACAGCAGCATTCATTTGCTTTTGCATGATAGCAGAGATGGTTAGCAGTCATTCTGTACTGTCTGCTGCCGGTGTAAATGGGCAATGAAATGAGGTTATCTGTCTTTCTGTGCTGTCTACTGCTATCATGGGTGCCCCTGGCTGAGATTGGCCGGGGGGTGCAAAGGCAAAGCTGGGAATGACTCCCTGAGTCAATTCCTTCTTTATGGTTTCTAAAAATAGAGTCAGTCTTGCCTAGAATATGGGGCAAGTGTGCTAGAGAACCAGTGTATCACAGAGCACAGCTGCTCCATGCCAGATCCCACAGAAATGATGAGCTACATACCATTCACCGGGGGTGCCCCTGCAACAACCCCATCTGTTGCTTCTCTCCTCCCCCAACCTTCCTGGGCTACCATGGCAGTGTCCCCCCATTTGTGTCATGAAGTTGTAAAGAATGCAGGAATAAGAAACAATGACTTGTTAGTGAGATAAAATGAGGGGGAGGCAGCCTCCTGGTCCTATGACAGTCCAGGCAGGACATTAAGCGGTGCGAGGGAGAGGAGCCCAGCATCCCGCTGATATGATAGACCAGGCAGTACAGAATCTTTTCTTTACACAGGAAAGGAAGGGGACTGATGGAGCTCAGCCCCCAGTTGCTATGATCAAAACAGTTATCAGCCATTCTGTATCATCTACTGGGAATAACCAGAAATCATTCTTGTTTTTACCCAGGCGCCCCCAGCCAACCTCACCTGAGGCAAGCCAAGAGCACTCACAGGCTGATAGTAACAACAGATATCATTCACATTGTACCATCTGCCACCAGGGGGGGAAGAGGAGCAGATACTGCTCTTCACTGCTGCAGCATCGCGTCTACCACCAGCATTCAGTAGACATAGGGTGACATTGAAAAAAGTCAAGAAACGATTTCTTTCCCTTTTCTTTCACATGGTGAGGGGAGGGAGTAAAATTGATGAGCTGTACCCTGAACCACGGTGAATAATGTGTTTGAACCTACAGGCACTGGGAACTCAGCCAAGAATGCAAATAGTTTTCGGAGACTGCTGTGGACTGTGGGATAGCTGGAGTCCTCAGTACCCCCTCCCTCCCTCCATGAGCGTCCATTTGATTCTTTGGCTTTCCGTTACGCTTGTCACGCAGCACTGTGTAGCCTGGAGATTTTTTTCAAACGCTTTGGCATTTCGTCTTCTGTAACAGAGCTTTGATAGAACAGATTTGTCTCCCCATACAGCGATCAGATCCAGTATCTCCCGTACGGTCCATGCTGGAGCTCTTTTTGGATTTGGGACTGCATCGCCACCCTTGCTGATCAGAGCTCAACGCTGGGCAAACAGAAAATGTAATTCAAAAGTTTGCGGGGCATTTCCTGTATACCTGGCCACTGCATCCGAGTTCAGATTGCTGTCCAGAGCGGTCACAGTGGTGCACTGTGAGATACCGCCCGGAGGCCAATACCGTCTATTTGCGGCCACACTAACCCTAATCCGATATGGTAATACCGATTTTAGCGCTACTCCTCTCATTTGGGAAGAGTACAGAAACCGATTTAAAGAGCCCTTTATATTGATATTAAGGGCCTCATAGTGCGGATGGGTGCGCCGTTAAATCGGTTTAATGCTGCTAAATTCGGTTTCAATGCATAGTGTAGACCAAGCCTAAGAGTGTTTATATGTAATTTACGCCCATCACTGCTTACACAAGAATGGTAAAGTAAAGTGCACACTCAACTGGATATTAGTGCAAACCTAGTGTTTTCACTATTCACCCATATGTGACACTAACTCCACACCTTCCCAGGTGAAGTAACTGTCTGTGTTAGCTTGTAACATGCCAAATATCTACAGACCATTCCATGAGAAGAGGATGAAGTGAGGATGAAGAGAAGGCTGTAGGATGATTGAACTCTGGATTCAGTCAACATTGGCAAGGCAAAGCACTTCAGTTCCTCTTGGATGGATTTTTGATGATCAGAGCATATCACTGGGAAAATTTGGTAAGGGAAAGTTAACAGAGCCCAGTTCTGACTGAATTTATACTTGTAAATCTGGAGCATTGCCATTCAAGTCAATGATATTAAATTAAGAACTTCTGCCTAAGAAGAATGTATATCACATACTGCAAAGAGGCAGTGGCTTAATTTGGACTCTCAGGAGTGGAGGAGATATATATATATATATAATATGGCAATGAAACACATTTATAAATAGCTTCAGTGCAGGACAGATAAATACAGTGACAGTTTAACCCATGCATTTGCAATGTATTTACATCAATGGTGCCAAGAGTTTAGCAGGATTCAAAGAGGGACTGGATGTTTATATAGATAAACAGAAAATCCAATTAAAGTAGTGAAGATTGTTTCAAAAACCCTCTGATGGGCTCTAAACATTCCTGATTTGCACCGCAAAATTTGTCTAATTAGTGGATGCAGGTTATTTGAAAGCTGCCTATTGCAGGGTGTCTTCCATTTCCTCTGAAGCATCTGGAACTGGCCACTGGATACTAGGTTAAATAGACTATGGGTCTGATCCACTCTGGCAATGTCCATCTGCCTATGTATTGTGTAAATCCAAGACTATGTTTTTGCTGATCTTCCTTGAGCTCCTGGGAGTCTCTAGACTTGCACTGAGAGCAGAAAGATGTCTCGCTAAATGTCATCCAATCTCCTGTCCTTTTTCTTTTTAGGAAGGAAAGTTCAGAACTCCTCGGACCTGCCCAGTACATTATGTCAGCTGTCAATAACACCAAATACAACTCTGCAATGTTCTTTCTCACCGGGTTCCCAGGTGAGGAAGACGTCCATCTCTGGATTTCTATCCCCTTCTGCTTAATGTATGTTATTTCGATAGTAGGAAATTCAGTCATTCTGTTCATTATAAAAACAGATCCAACCCTCCATGAGCCCATGTACATTTTTCTTTCCATGTTGGCCACCACAGACCTTGCCTTATCGATATCCACCATGCCAACGACACTGGGTATATTCTTTTTTAACTCTAGGGAGATCAGCTTTGATGCCTGTTTTGCCCAGCTGTTCTTCATCCACTTGCTCGAATGCATTGAATCCTCTGTGCTCTTGTTGATGGCCTTTGACCGCTTCATTGCGATCCGTAACCCACTGAGATATGCCTCCATCTTAACTCTGCCGAGAATAGGCAAGATGGGACTGGTGTGTGTGCTAAGAGGGGTGGCTGTAATTCTCCCGCTCCCTTTTCTTCTTCAACGGTTCCAATATTGTCGATCCAATATCCTCTCCCATTGTTACTGCATAAACCAGGACGTCATGAAGATGGCTTGTTCGGATATAAGAGTAAATAGTATCTATGGCTTGTCGGTTGCACTCTTGACGGTGGGGTTGGACTCGCTGCTCATCTTCCTTTCTTATGTGATGATCCTTAAAACAGTGCTGAGCATCACGACCCAAGTGGAATGTCTTAGGGCCCTGAACACCTGCATCTCCCACCTCTGTGCTGTTCTGCTCTTCTACATGCCAATGTTCGGCCTTTCCATGGTACACAGATTCGGGGAGGACTCTTCTCACTTGCTTCAGATTCCCCTGGGCTACGTCTACCTGCTCATCCCACCTCTGATGAACCCAATTGTGTATAGTGTGAAAAGCAAACACCTTCGTGAGAGGATAATCAGGGTGTTCATCAAGTGAAGAGTCAGTTCATCATCCAGCTCCAAAACTGATGACACAGGATGCGAAAAATATGGGCCACCTATTCCATCCTGGACCCTTAAACCTGAGACAACATGAGATACTGATCCGTGCTATGTAGAGACAGGTTCAGAGAGGGTCTAAGACCTGGAACAATGGGAGAGGGGCTGGTGAGGGAGGAGAGTGCAATGGGAGAAGGAAGCCAAGGCAGGCAGCAGCGTTTTAAAAGTGACTTTGTTCACGGAGAGCCAGGGAACTAGTGGGATCTTGGCCCATAAAGAGCCACATCACTGGCTGCTCCATCCTCATAATTCCTCTGAATACAGTCAATAAAGAGAAGGGATGTGGATGTTGTTTCCCATTACACTTGGCCTGTCACTGTCCTGTCTCTGGTTAAACATCCACAGGCCATAAAAAAGGCTGCAGAGCTGTTCTGCAGTCACACCCCTGGCCCTTCCCGAGGACTCTGGGTGCTGTGTGATCTATGAGAACTGCAGCAGCTGTGGCCAGGGGCTACTGAAGGGGCACAGACACTCACCCTTCCCCTATGCCCTCAGCCAGGTCTTTGTGACTGTGTCATCTCAGACACATGATTAACACAGAAGTCCCGGGAGAAGCCATTCAGGCAGCCCCCTACCTCCATTCATGGCTTTGCACACAACACACATCTGAGGACAGTGCAGAGTGGCGTGTGTGAGTGAAGGCCTGACACACAGGAATCCTGGCAAGAGACTCAGGCCCAGGTTCCTTCCTCCTCCCCCCATTTCTGCTGCTCCAGCAAGGAAGAGGGGTGGAAACGGTCCTCATCTCCCCCACAGAGTCACAGCTAGTGCCTATCTGCCCTTCCCATTCACTGCGGGGTGACCACCTTTTCAAAATCAGAAAAGGGACAGAGGCAGGAGCCCCACTCCCTCTGTGACACTGCCCCACCCCTCTTCTTCCCCTGTGAGGCCCACCCTTTGCTTCCCTTCTTCCCCCAAGGCTCCACCCCTCTCCAGGCCAGAAGCTATAGCTGGGCCATGGTGAAATGTGTCCAGGGAGCTAGAACCACTGTGAGGACCACCAGATCCTCCACCTGCCCTGGACAGAGGGCTGGAGGGCTCAACAGAAGCCTCCAGCCTGTGCCTCTGCCTCACAGGATGCACCCCAGGGGAGACAGAGAATCTGGGGCTCCCCACCCCAACCTTGGCTCCCAGGATAGCTCTTACCATGGTCCAGCTGGTGGCCTGGCCAGGAGGGCGGAGCCCCATGGGAAGTGGAGTAGGGGGAGGGGCCTAGTGGGAAGAGATGGGGCATGTGGCAGGGCCTCTGCAGAAAAGGAGCATGGGTTGCAGCAAGCCTGAACTGATTCCCACCCCAAAAAAGAGTTTGGTGGGGGTACCTGAGGAAAGGGGAAGGATGTGGCGAGAGGGTAGGAAATCTTGAGTTTTAGAGAAGACTGGATTAATGCAACCCCACAAAGGAGGCTATTGTTTTAAGTACTTCTGTCTGAGAATAAATTATTGTTCTTATTATTACCTTGGAGGTAAAGGAAAGATGTCTGCAGGCCTACCTCAGGCCACTAGGGGGCACTCTGGGGTGACCCCCATCCCCAAGGCCTTAGCAAGAATGAGCTGTGCACTTCAAAGCTGTTACCAGTGGGCTGAGTTTCGCTCAGCCCCTGGGCTGCTCTGAACCCCACTGATGCAGGAGAAGAACAGGCCAGCAAATCAAACTCCTGCAACCGGCTCTTTGCCATCCCTGATGTCTGCAGTGAAGCGGGGAGCTCTGCTGGTGCAGCAGAGATTCCAGCCATACTTCTCACCGCTCGGAGGCTGGAAGGCTGGCCCTGTGTTGTGGGCATTGCTCTATGACTCAAGACAGCTGGGTTTGATTCCTTTGCCATATGTGACCGTGGGGGAGCCATTGGGTGTCTCTGAGCCCCTGCACAGGTGGATTATAGCCCTGCCCTGCCTCACAGCGGTGTCAGGAGGATAAATACATTCCAGGTGACCAGATACTCTGGGACCCTAAGATCAGGGCTGTGTCAGGGTTCCACAGAGCAACACCTCTGACATTTGTCTATAAAAGTTTTCTTACATCAGCCTCCTGTGACAACTGCTTCTGGGAAGCCCCATGACTACAGCATCTTGGTGTCTGTGGCAAATTAGGGGTCCCCAAGAGAGATAGTGAGGGAATGTAGTTGAAGTGTGAGGGTGGTGTTGGGGTGTCATGATGATTTGGAGCCTTTCAGCACAGTCACCAGACCGGTGTTTGCAGCCATTGAGGCTGAATGGATGTAACTTCCAAACAATGGAGTAACAGCCACAGGGGCCTCATCTTAGACAGCTTTGTTGGGAGAAAGCAGTCTGAGGTCAAATATCAGCTCCACAGCTTGGCCCAGTAACATGGGCACGGCTGAGCACTGTGGTGAGTGGGCCCGTGCTCACACGGGTTTCAAGCAATTTGTCTAACACTGAAGTTAGAATTACTTGCCTGCAATTTCTGGGATCACCTCTGGACCCTTCTTAAAAATTCAGCATCATATTAGCTATTTGCCAGTCATCAGGTAGAGAGGCTGATTTAATCCATAGGTCACATAGCACATTTAGTAGTTCTGCAATTTGGGATTTGAGTTCCTTCAGAACTCTTGGTGAATATCATCTGGTCCTGGTGACTTATATTGTTTAATTTATTCATTTGTTTTAAATTCTCTGTAATGGGTTCTCACCCCTGGGCTACACTCTGGGAGCCGGTGGAACTGCTGAGCCCCTAGCACTTCAGCTGGACTGGCCTCTCTCACATGGCTCTGCTGGTGACACAGCCAGGCTCTCCAGGCCCTGTTATCACCCAACAAGGCAGCAGGTGGCGCCACAAGCCCAGCTGAGCTACCTGAGTGCTCTGCCTAAGCCACTCAAGGACAAATAGGAGACAACAGCCAATTTCCCAGCTTCGCAGCTTTGCTCCCTTTCTGGAGAGTAAAAGCAGAATTATGCCATCTTGCACTGCGCGTGGATGTGTACAATGCAAACTCGTTAATATAGGTCATTTTCCCCTCATCATGGGATAAATACGCAACGGCCTTTGTTTACAGAGCTGACATTTTGGATCCCCAAGAGAAATTGGAAGTTTCTCATGTCCTTTTCCCTTGTAACATAAACAAAGTTTTCACTGACTGAGTCTGTGACGGCCCTCTGGGTATGATGTAAACCTCCCGACCAGTCCATGGCTGGACTATTGTGCCCATCAGCTACTCTAACCAGCCTTCCCATGTCTGTACATCCCCCTGTACCCTATATAATGACTCTTTACGCAGATCCTGTGGGCAGTAATTACTGTTGCAAGCCTTTGTAGAACATCTGTAATGAATCTGTGCTACAAGAGACCTAGAGAGGTTCCTAGAGCAGTTGTGGAGGCCCAGAGATTGTGGGTGGGTCTAGCTACCAGTGGATCACTGAGATCTGTGCATAACTTTGGGAATTCCTGGGTCCCTTTTCATTCTTCAGGGAGAAGGGAAGGGACCTTTTCTATTGAAATTATTTGAGGTTTATTTCCATGTAGAAGCCTTGTGGAATCTGCACTCTGGTTTTGTAATACAGGAAAAGGGCTACTGGGGAAAAATCTGGCTGTATATTATTAGGATGATGATTTTATTATATTTTATTTTTTTTAATTTCAGCAAGATCACAGCTGTGATAGAATTATTGTTACCACTCAGCCACCCTCAAGTGAGCCATGTGACAAATTGGAACCGTACAAACGGTGATGACAAGCCTGTATTACAGGAATAAATTCTGTAGCAGGGCTGGCACTTCAGAGCAGTTGGGTGGCATCACCAGGCATCCCCTGTGATTTGACCTCCTGGAGTTTACCATTGGCATGATGAGGGTTAAAGCTGGAGCACAAGAAGCTAAGCAGCAGAGATTCCCTGATGGACAAATGGCCCCAAGGGAATGTGCAAACTTGCTTCATAAAGACAGTTCCCTCCCTGTCTGAACAGATGCTGTCTGCTACCTGTGCAGCCTCTCCGATGACTCCTTGTCCTTTACGGTGAAGACCTCTGGTATCAGCGGCTCCCCTTCTAGCAGGAATTGGGTACGTTGGCAGGTTTCACTATCTTTAAAGTGTGAAGTTAAGGGTAAAGACTGCAAGCTCCTTATCTTGGCAGATGTTCTGTGCAGCAGCAAAGGATTCAGTTTGGCTGTTGGAGTGTCTCAGTGACATTGGCTGGAGGGCGGGCAGCACTAGGTAGCATGGAAACCCCTCCCCTACATCTGTCCATAGTCCTCAGTGGGTTGATGAAGCTACACAGAAATCTGACATTCAAAATGTGTTAAAACTCCAAAGCCCTGAGTCAAGATTTCTCACAGGGTCCCATTTCTAGAGTTACGGGTGGTATTGGATCCGATCGTCCCAGGGGCTGAGCGCGAGGAGGCTGCACGCAATATCAGTGACTAGTTCCCAGATCGCTTCAGGTGTATTTGCTGCTGGAAATTTAATCAGCAAAAACATTTTCAAAGGTCTGATGAAGCATTTTTCTATTTCCTGACTGGCTGAGGGTCTCTAGAATCTCTCTCCTGTAGATAACCCTTAGAGTTCCTGGACTACCGGCATCTCTTCTCCCTCTCTGATCTCTGAATGCCACATATCAGGCCTTGTACCCTTCTCTCTCATGGGATCCCCGATCCTCCTACCCTCTGAGTGGCCCCTGGGGTACAGCACATTGTGGTTCAACTGTGCTTACCCTACAGGTCCGAATGAGTTCAGCACCTGTGTTTCTTCCCTTTGTGAGGCTGTGAACAGTGGTGAAATTAGTGACCAGCCAGCCTTCTTGAACCAAAGTGGTGTATAATGTGAGCTTTAGGAATAAAGCGTAACATGGGAGAATAACAGGGTTTTCAAAAATCAGTCTGAATGCGTCTGACTCCAAACCCAACTACTTTAACAGGGACCCAGGCAGGCCGAGGGCCTTCAGATGTCCCCAGTGGTGTCTGTGCCTGTCAGTCAGAAAAGTTTCTCAACAACAGCTGCCCCACCTCTCTACAGACTCCCAGAACTGGGAAAACAAGCTGGGTATTGTGGCTAGAAACAGTAAATAGGTTCTTCCCAGTTTGTAGCTCCAGTGTTGTCTCTCAACCTCCTTGAGTTGCTTACTGAGAGATTGTTTTTTCTTCAGCTGTTGCTTCCCATCCTTCGTGTTTTCCAGCAGCCTGTTATGATATTAAAAAGAGTCATACTGCTTTCACCCAATATAGCATAACAGAACCATCCCAGTAGTTAACCCAATGAAACACTTTTATCAATCGCTTCACAGCAGGACAGATAAATAGAATTACAATTTTCCCCAGTGGACTTCCAATGTGTTTACAAACATCTCATGATATAATGGACCACACTCAGAAGTGGAGGGCTAGAAAGAGTGTCTGTGGGAAAGTTACAATTGTAAAATCACACAGTGCTCAAGTACACTGTGGGACTCCCAGCCACAAGAGATCAGTGAGGACAAGAGTTTCGCAGGATTCAAAGAGGGACTGGATGTTTATATAGATAACCATAAAATCCAGTTAGAGTAGAGGGGATAGTTTCAAAAACTCTTCGATGAGCCCCAAACCTTCCTGATTTGCACCACAACATTTGTCTAATAAGTGGGTACAGGTTATTTCCAAGCTCCTTATTGCAGAGCGTCTTCCAGTTCCTCTGAAGCACCCGGAACAGGCCACTGGATACTAGGCTAGATAAAAATATTGCTCAGGCTGCAGGGTGAAATCAGGAAGGCCCAATCACACTTGGAGTTGCAGCTAACAAGAGATGTTCAGAGTAACAAGAAGGGTTTCTTCAGATATGTTGGCAACAAGAAGAAAGTCAAGGAAAGTGTGGGCCCCTTACAGAATGAGGGAGGCAACCTAGTGACAAAGGATGTGGAAAAAGCTAAAGTATTCAATGATTTTTTTTCCTCTGTCTTCGCAAACGAGGTCAGCTCCCAGACTGCTGCATTGGGCAGCAGAGTATGGGGAGGAGGTGACCAGCCCTCTGTGGAGAAAGAAGTGGTCCGGGACTGTCATGAACAGATAGCTAAGGGTTAATGTCTCTTTCACCTGAAAAAAAAAGTAACCTGAAGCACCTGACCAGAGGACCAATCAGGAAACTGGATTTTTTCAACTCTAGGTGGAGGAAAGTTTGTGTCTGAGTTCTTTGTCTTCTGCCTGCATCTCTCTCAGCTAGAGAAGGATTTTTCTATTTCCTGCTTTCTAATCTTCTGTTTCCAAGTTGTGAATACAAAGTTGTTTTTTTGTTTTGTATTTACATGTCTATAGTTGCTGGAGTGCTTTAAATTGTGTTCTTTTGAATAAGGCTGTTTATTCAATATTCTTTTAAGCAATTGACCCTGTATTTGTCACCTTAATAAGAGATACCATTTTTATGTATTTTTCTTTCTTTTTATATAAAGCTTTCTTTTAAGATCTGGTGGAGTTTTTCTTTAGTGGGGAACTTCAGGGAATTGGGTCTGCAGCTCACCAGGGAATTGGTGGGAGGAAGAAGTCAGAGGGAAATCTGTGTGTGTTAGATTTGCTAGCTTGATTTTGCATTCCCTCTGGGTGAAGAGGGAGGTAATTCTGTTCTCCAGGACTGGGAACGGGGAGGGTGGAGTCCCTCTGCTTAGATTCACGGAGGTTTCTTCTGTGTAGCTCTCCAGGAGCACCTGGAGGGGGGAAGGGAAAATATTTCTTTCCCTTTGTTGTGAGACTCAAGGGTTTGGGTCTTGGGGTCCCCAGGGAAGGTTTTTGGGGGGACCAGAGTGCCCCAAAACACTCTAATGTTTTGGGTGGTGGCAGCAGTACCAGGTCCAAGCTGGTAACTAAGCTTGGAGGTTTTCATGCTAACCTCCATATTTTGAATGCTAAGGTCCAAATCTGGGACTAGGTTATGACAGGGACTATATAGAAAAACTGCACGAGCAGAAATCCATGGGCCGGAAATGCTGCATCCGATGGTGCTAAAGGAATTGGCGGATGTGATTGCAGACCCATTGGCCATTATCTTTGAAAATTCTTGGTGATTGGGGTAGGTCCCGGATGACTGGAAAAATGCTACTGTAGTGCCCATTTTTGAAAAAAGGAAGAAGGAGGATCCAGGGAACTACAGACCAGTCAGCCTCACCTCAGTCCCTGGAAAAATCATGCCGCAGGTCCTCAAGGAATCAATTCTGAAGCACTTAGAAGAGAGGAATGTGATCAGGAACAGTCAGCATGGATTCACGAAGGGCAAGTCATGCCTGACTAGCCTAATTGCCCTCTATGAGGTGACAATTGGGTCTGTACTGAGAGTAAAGAGATGTTTCATTAAATATCATCTAGTCTCCTGTTCTTTTTCCTTTTAGGAAGGAAAGTTCAGAACTCCTCAGACATGCGCAGTCCATAATGTCAGCTGCAAATGACACCAAATTGAACTCTGCAATGTTCCTTCTCACTGGGATACCTGGGCAGGAAGACGTCCATCTCTGGATCTCTATCCCCTTCTGCTTCATGTATGTTATTTCGATAGTAGGAAATTCAGTCATTCTGTTCATTGTAAAAACAGATCCAAGCCTCCATGAGCCCATGTACATTTTCCTCTCTATGTTGGCTGTCACAGATCTTGGCTTATCGATATCCAGCATGCCGATGACACTGGGTATATTCTTGTTTAACTCTAGAGAGATCAGCCTCAATGCCTGTTTTGCCCAGCTGTTCTTCATCCACGTGCTTAAAGGCACTGAATACTCTGTGCTCTTGTTGATGGCCTATGACCGCTATATCGCGATCCATGACCCACTGAGATATGCTTCCATCTTAACCCTGCCAAGAATAGCCAAGATGGGACTGGTGTGTGTGCTAAGAGGGGTGACTTTAATACTCCCAATCCCTTTTCTCCTTCAACGGTTTCAATACTGTCGAGCCAATGTCCTCTCACATTGCTGCTGCCTAAACCAGGAGGTCATGAAGATGGCTTGTTCGGATATCAGAGTGAACAGCATCTATGGCTTGTCAGTTGCAATCTTTACAGTGTGGGTGGACTCACTGCTCATCTTTCTCTCTTATGTGATGATCCTCAAGACAGTGCTGAGCATCACGTCCCATGCAGAGTGTCTTAAGGCTCTGAGCATCTGCGTCTCTCACCTCTGCGCTGTCCTGCTCTTCTACACGCCAATGATCGGCCTCTCTGTGATGCACAGATTTTGGGAGGGGTCTTCTCCTTTGCTTCAGATTCCCCTGGGCTATATCTATGTTCTTGTCCCACCCGTGATGAATCCAATTGTGTACAGCATGAAGAGCAAACACCTTCGTGCGAGGATAATTAGGGTGTTCATCAAGTGAAAGGTCAATTCATCATCCAGCTCCAGAGCTGACAACAAGGGAGACGAAAAATACAAGCCACCTATTCTATCATGGACGCTTAAATCAAAAATGACATGAGCTACTGATCTCCAATATGTAGAGACAAGTTCAGACGGGGTCTAAGGCCTGGAGCAACTGGAGAGCAGCTGGTGAGGGATGACAATGCACTCGGGGAAGGAGACCAAGGCAGGCAGCAGAGTTTAAAAAGTGACTTTGTGGAGAGCCAGGGGACAGGTGGGATGTTGGCACCTAAAGAGCTACATCAGTGGCTGCCCCAACCTCAGAATTCCTCTCGATACAGACAATAAAGAGAAGGCATGTGGATGTTGTTTCCCATTACACCTGGCCTGTCACTGTCCCGTCTGTGATTCAACATTCACAGGCTATGAAAAAAGCTGCAGAGCTGTTCTTCTGGTGCAATCCTGGCCCTTCCTGAGCTCTCTGGGTGCTGTGTGATCCATGGGGGCTGCATCAGCTGTGGACAGGGGCTATTCGAGGGACACGGACACCCACCTTTCCCCCACACCCTCAGCCAGGTGTTTCTGACTGAGTCATGTCAGACACGTGATTAACACAGGAGCCCAGAAGAAGCCATTCAGGCAACCTCTCTACCCCCATTCATGGCTCTGCACACAGCACACCTCTGAGCCCACTCCCCACCGAGGCAGAGCAGAGCTGCTTTTGTGAGTGAGGATATGACACACAGGAGTCCTGGGAAGAGACTCAGGCCTGGGTTCCCTCCTCCCCGCCTCCATTTGTGCTGCCCCAGCAATGAAAAGGGGTGGAAATAGTCCTCATCTCCCCAACAGAGGCACAATCAGCTCCAATCCCAGCGCATCCCATTCACTGCAGGGTGACCACCCTTTCAAAATCAAAAGAGGGATAGAGGCAGGAGCCCTGCCCCCTCTGTGACACTGCCTCACCCCTCTTCTTCCCCCGTGAGGCCTCACCCTCTGCTCTCCTTCTTCCCCCAAGCCTCCACCCCCTCTCCAGGCCAGAAGCTCTATGTGGGCCATGGTGAAATGTGTCCGGGGAGCTAGAGCCACTTTGAGGAGAACAAGATCCTCCAGCTGCCCTGGACAGGAGGCTGAGGGGCCCAAGAGAAGCGCCCTGCCTGTGACCCTGTCCCCCAGGGTGCATCCCAGGGTTGTTGGAAAGTCTGGGTCTCCCCACAGCAGCCTGAGGTCCTGGGGTTACTCTTCCCATGGCCCGGCTGGTGGCCTGGCTGGGGGGAAGAGCCTCAGAGGAAGTGGAGGAGTAGGGGAAAGGGCTTAGTGGGAGGAGATGGGACAGGGGGTGGGGACTCCTTGGAAAAGGAGCAGGGGTTGTGGCAAGACTGCTCCAATGTTCACCCCGAAAAGGAGTTTGGTGGGGGGCTCTTGAGTAAAGGAGGAGGATGGGGAAAAAGAGTAGGAGACCTTGTGTTTTAGAGAAGACTGAATTAAGGTGAACCCTCAAATTGGGCTCTTGTATTAAATATCCCAGGCTGAGAGTATGTCTTGAATGGAGCTTAGAGGGAAGGGCAGGGTGCATGAAGGGCTACCGCAGTCCACAAGGGGGCAGTCTGGGGTGGCCCCATCCACAGGGAGTTAGCGAGAGTGAGCTGTGAACTTGAAAACTGTTACCACTGGGCAGAGTTTAGCTCAGCCCCTAGGCTGCTCTAGACCTCACTGAGACAGGGGGAGAACAGGCCAGTGAATCAAACCACTGTAACTGGCTCTTTGCCATCCCTGCTCTCTACATGGTAGCAGGGATCTCTGCTGATGCAGCAGAGAATCCACCCATACTTCTCACCACTCAGATGGCTGTAAGTCTGGCCCTGTCGTCTGGGCACTGCTCTGTCATTCAGGACAGCCGGGTTTGATTCCATTGCCAGATGTAACCATGGGCAAGCCACTGGCTGTATCTGAGCCTCTGCACAGGTGGATAATAGCCCTGCCCTGCCTCACAGAAGTGGCGGGAGGATAAATACATACAAGGTACAGTGAGGGGTAGATAGTAGAATTCTCAGGGGAGTGTTGAAGTGTCACAAGGGTACCGAGCCTTTCAGCACAGTTAGAAGACTGGTGTTTGCAGCCATTGAAGCTGAGTTGGTCCAACTTCCAAATAATGGAGCAACATCTGCAGGGGCCTCACCTTAGACTGTCTGGCTGGGAGAAAGCAGTCTGAGGGCAAAGGTCAGCTCCACACCTTGGCCCGGTAACATGGACACGGCTGAGCACTATGGTGACTGGGCCCAGGCTCACACAGGTTTCAACACAGGCTTCTTCCTCAAGAAAGGGGCAAACAGATGGGAAGATGCTCTCAGAGACACAGGGAAACTAGGCTGTGTCCAAAGGAGGGTCATATTCATGGGTGGGCCGAAATCAAGCAGACCCCCCCCCCCCAATCCAGTGGCTGCAAATCCTGACCGCAGATCAGTGTCCAGATGTCCAGCCGTGTCTCTCTCTTGCCAGTCCCATGCGATGATGCCCTGCCCAAATGGGATGTGCCTCGTGGGTGCCTGTCAGGCCCAATAGCAGATTAACAACTGGGTCTGGGCCAACAGGGCCACCCCAATCTGCTCCACCTGCCCAGTACTCCTGCAGAGATGCAGGGTCCGAGCAGGGGGTCTTTCCCTACTCCCCCCGCCCAGCGCTCCTTCTGGGGAGTGGGTCAGGGTACAGAAAGGGGGCAGCGGGACAAGACCCAGCACCTGACCCACTCACAGGCAGGAGTGCCGGGCAGGGGACGCGGGGCAATTCCCCTCCCTGGACCCCACTAACCTGCAGGAGCACTGGGTGAGGCAAGCCCCCGTAACCCAAGCCCACTGTCTGGTGGGAGTAGGGACTGCAGTAAGGGTGAGGAGGGAGCCTCAGTTGACCTGGCCCAGTCAGGGCCCCACAAATCCTAATCTGCCTCTGTGGGGGGAAGCAGCCCTCCCACCCCCCTTCATTGCCTGCCCACCTGAAAGCTAGGTCCAGCCAGTTTTCCTGTTTAGCTGCACCACTGGAGACCCTTGGCTTCCCAAAAGAATGTAAGTTGGGCCAGTTCTGTTCCTTTGTCTCTAGAGCAAAGCCCAAGTAACTTAGCCTGTAGTGATATGTGAGATAGATGAGTGCAGATGTGTGACAGCTGCCTGGTATTTTAAAATCATTTTCTCTAATGCTTTGTGCTGTTTGTTAATAAAGATACTATGTTTAAGCATGCTGCGTGTGACTGTATCGTTCTGGTCACAAGCACCCGAAGGGAAGAGACGGAGGTGTCCAGTCAGACCTGCTCAGTGATAAGCATTTAGCATAGATAGGGCGTCGTTCCCAGTTGAAACAATGGGACAATTAAGAATATAAGAACATAAGAATGGCAATACTGTTAGACCAAAGGTCCCGTGACGGTGCACCCCATAAGGATCTATGGAAATATGCTTATGAATGTATATACGACATAACTGGAATATGTTTTATGCTACATATGCCATGTATCCTATCTCTGTAAAGGTTATGATCTACTGAATCTATCCACTCTATTTGTATGCATGTGTCGTTGTATTCGAAGTTATGAATATTGCCTGTGTATTTGCTTGATTTCTAAGTAACCTTAATAAAACATTTGGTCAGCTTCCTGAGAATGGAATGTGTAAATTAAGTGCTCAATCAAGAAACACTTAAGGACAATTAATCTTCGAAGGCTCCGATCCACATAAGAAGTCTACCTGAAGACGTTCAGGGTAGCATGTAAACAATGACTTCTCCCTGTAAAAACTGAGTCATGCATTTTGTTCTATTTGTGAATGCAGGTTTTTGTACATAATTCTACATTTGTAAGTTCAGCAGCTCCCATTGGCCTGAAGCAGCGATCCGCGGCCAGCGGGAGCCACGATCGGCCGTACCTGTGGACAGGGCAAGTAAACAACCGGCCCAGCCCACCAGGGGCTTTCCCTACACAAGTGGCATCCCAAGTTTGGGAAACACTGTTTTAGAGGAAAAGGAACTCAGACTCCCCAGTATAACAATGAAGAAGGATAAAGAATCAATGTCTAATGTGGAACCAGTAGAATCCAGTAGTTATGACTCTCCAATAACCATGGTAACAACCGTAAAACCTTAGAAGCAATTGCAAAAATTGTAGGGCCCATGAAAAAGGGAGATCCAGTGACTGCCAACCCTGCACACTTGGAAACGATAGTGAAACTCTTCCAGATAGATAAAGAGAATTTAGTTAAACTTTTACCGTTAACTGTAAACAAAGCCTTATGGAATATGTTGCTACCAGAATTTTTAAAAGGAGAAAAATCATTCAGAGACACTGCTGCTGTTAGAAAAAAATATGCATCCAGGCCAGGCAGGACTTACTTTGGTAGCTAACATGAAGCAATGGGAAGGCAAATCACCACATTAATTTCATAACAGACTTTCTGCAGCCCGGATATCTAAGAAAATATCTGGAAAGGAAACAGAATCACAATATATTAATTTGCTCGTTAACCATTCTTTACCAGCAGCTTGGGGTAAAGGAATAGTGCATGTGAACCCTGGGAGCACTCTTGCAAAAGTGCTAGATTTATTGTCTAAAGCCTATAGCTATATTCAAACTCAAACCAAAAGAACTCATCCTCCTATAGCAGTTGTTCAAGGAGCTTCAGGTAAATCAGTAATTAAAGTAAAAGGCTCACAAAGTGTTAGACAAGAACAATCACCTGATCCAAAAGGGTTGGATAATAATATTAAGATCAACTCAAACCCAAGGGGGGCCATACCACCACATCCCCAAATTGAAAAGCCCAGATACTATAACCCTAGAAACATTATTGAAGGGACACGTTTCATACCATCTTCACCAACTACAAGCAGGAAACAATTCATGTCTGATATGAACTGTTACTGCTCTCACTGGAGAAGCCTGATCTGTTGACCTCCTACTCCTGTAATGGAAATGATTATTAAAGAACTCCGTCACATGGGGGAAACATTAGATTCTCACAAGTGGGAAATACAAGAAATACAGCAGCAAATTCATTCCATAATATTAAACAACCAACACACCCCAACTCAACCCATTCCAGTAGGAACTGAACTGGGATCCTGGATTTCAAATCTGCACATGGAGTGTGAGAATCAGGAAGTGAAGAAAAATGTAGACTCAGAGGAACAGAATGCCAAATGCCAAAAGGACCCCTGCCTCTTTAAGAAGAGATGTAAGCGAGGGACCCACCGTATCCACAATGGTAAGGGGCCTCCTTTTTCTGTTTATTATTAATTCTGGCACCTCAATCTGAATAATTAATGATCAAAATTTAAAATCATCCCCTTTAGCATCAGGACGATCCAGAGTGTTAGCAGCATTTGCAAGTAACCAAATCACAGCTGTGTTATCAAACCCAGTAGTGATAAAAATAGGGAACATGAAACAAAAATGTATTTGCACCAGCAAATTTAAACAAACCCTGCAATTTATTGGAATACATTTTCTGAGGAAACACGGAGGCATTATAGATTTAACCAGTCACTTGCTCTGCATAACTATAGTACAAGCACTAAACAATCAATCTGTTGTCATTTCCATTTGTAACATTGTTTCAACTGTAACAAAACCGGAAATGTATACCCTAGAAAATATTGCAGAAGGGAAAACGGATGTGCAGGCACTGCTAACTAAGCATGCTTTTGCTAAACATAAGCATACATTTGGAAAGATGAATGCGACTGTTAAAATTTCAGGAGAAGATTTTCACCCACAGTTCAACTATCTTCCATGGAAAAATGAAATGAATTCTGTCTAGATTTCCAGACCATCTGCTTTTTTCAGTATGTAGATAACATTTGTTTATATACAGAGACTCAGGAGGAACATCTGGAGTGCCTGGATGAACTTCCACAAATCATTAAGGAAGCAAGACTAAAGTGTTACCCAGCAAAGGTGCAACTAATAGACCCCAAAGTGTATTTTTTAGGCATCACATTGTCTCAAGGAAGTCTGACACCTGCCCAACAGAAGATGAATGCAATTTGGGAATTGGCTGTGCCCACTAACATAAATTCTTTACCTTCTTTTTTAGGCTTAGCAGGAGACCATTGGGAATTTGTCCCTAACTTTGATCACATTGGACGTCCACGCTACAATCTCTTGAAAAATGAAGTTGCCTGTGTTACTGCTTGCTTTAATTTGATGAATGCTGTTGTCAGAGGTGTGTTGTCAGATGCTACTGGAGTGGTGCTCTGCTCTGCTCTCTCCTTGTTGGTATCACTCGGCTGTGTGCGTGTGTTCCCTCTGTTTGCTGCCCCAGCTCTGCGCAGATAGCTGACACAGCAGACCCGAAGAGAACCCCCAATGACCACAGAGTCTAGTAAGGTACGAAGGCACGTCGGCCAGGTTTATTGCGCTCGGACACACTTGCAGGGTCCCCGTAGAGTACTTAGTCTACCGGGCATACTGCGACAGAGTGCCTCTTGACAATGGACTCGGCTCAGTCAGTGGTGGGACTTTCCACTGCCCCCTAGGCCGGACAAAGACATCGCCCCAGGGATACATTTTTATACACAGGTACAAACAAGTTACACATCACTCCTGATGTATTGAGGTACAACCCTTCTACGTAGCAAGGTACAACCCCTCTACGTAGTAAGGTGCCGCCTCTCACCTTGTACATGTTGGCTCGATCAAAACAACTCTATCCATCATATTACCCTTTTGCCCCTGTCATTGGGATGGGTCAGTCTGTTCCTTGTTATCTGTGTGGAATGTGCAAGTATGTGAATGTTCTGATCTCTAGCGTTCAGTACCTTTTAGGTACGTATCTTCTTGCAGCACCAGCCCTTTTCTTGCCAGCTTCTGTGAGCAGGGCCTGCCTCTGGCTCACAGCTTCACTTTGCTTTATGTTAGCAAAGTTTTGGCCATTATTTTAGTTCAGGCCTCAGGCCTCATACTGGGCCTTTATTAGGACCTTCACTTACTACATTCCCCCACTTTTTGTCTTTTTATGGGGAGGATGTTTACCCATCGTCATGGAAAAGCATAATGCATAGACTAAAGATAACCCAGTGGGCTAAACACTGTTATGTGATTACCTTATTTTACCATCCATACACTCATGCCCCATCTGTCTGTTTAGTCTGCACATTCCCTCATACGACTGAGAGACAGATTTTATTATCCAATTATTTTTTAGTCCCTTATGGTGGGCCTGGGAATGTTAGGCCCGGGACAATGACTGAGGAATGTAATATTATGATTGATCCTTAGAGGCACTTCCAAATAATTAATATATATGAATTATATGGATATGGCATATATTTGTAGTGTGTATGGGCATATATGTATAGTATGTATGTGTACATATGACAACAACTTATATCCAAGTGTAACCATGTTTTTCCAGGCTGCTGGTGTACTCTGGCCCTTTTACTTTGGTGACACAGATAGAAACACGCTTCCATTAGGGCAATTCCAGTTATCACCTGTCTCATCATTAGCAGTAGGCTAAATGTTTTAACACACTGGGATCGGGATTGTGATCGTGTGTCCCACAGTGCTATGTATATGAGAAGTAAAACAGAAATTTGGAGTAGTGACACTACCACTGAGGCCTTTATATGTAAATATATTGTAATTAGTTACTACACAGTACTGTCCATTCATATTATAGGTTATCCTTAAGGCTGGTTGTTAGCATCTGGTCAGCTTTACTGGGCAGGAAACAGAAGTGGGTAGCTTCTGTGTTCCATTGGTTGAACTGCTCTGTGATACACCAGTAGTTGATGTAGATCCAGTTGTTTTTTATGGATGCTGTCTTCCAGATAACCTACTGAATGGACAGTAACCAATTTATCAAATATTGCTGTGTTAGGATTTAATATTGGTACCCAGATACTGAACAAGATTGTTTTGACTAACATGTACCTCAGTTAGGATGCAGTGTCTCTGACTCAAATTATGACTGGTACTAACAGGCAATTTGTTTACCCAATTTGTAGTTACTATGTAACTTAATTTCTTTACCAATTTGGTTTTTTTTTTTCCTTGCCTTCATGGTGTTTGCTGCCGTTCATTTGTTGATTTTTACCTGTGGGTTGGTTAAACGGTTTAGCAATGTTATACACATTGTAGATGTTGTACAGCAATAATACAATACAACAATAATACAGCAGTACAATGATAGTCCAGTAGTACAGCAACAATTCAGTTATTTTTACACAGTAATTAAGTTAAAATTAAATGACAGGTTTTCTGATCCAGCTAGTGGTTTTTGTTTGATTGTTAACTTAATTGTCCATATATGGTAGATAGAAGTGTATTTGAACAGTGTCTTGTTTATAAAACATTTTTCTTTTTTTGATGCATGGAGGTTTCTTCACTGTATACAGTTATTATCTGGTGTCTTCAGGGTGTGATATTTTCTGGCATCTTTGGTCTGTGGGATGCAACTTAAACAACTTTTGTTAGTTAACATAGTAAAGTTTTTTTTTTGTTTGTTTTTTTGTTTTGTTTGTTTGTTTGTTTTCAGTAACCCAAACTTAATACACAGTTTTAACTTAGTTTGTTTACAGTGTAATAAGAACAATGTAATAGGGACCGAGCCTTTTATAACTCAAGTTATATTTTTGCAGTTGTTGTATAGACATTTATTTTCATTTGGGGTGCATTACTAATATTTAACACTAAATGTAATGCTTAACAGCTAAAATAAATGCTCACAATCTTTCATGAGAAGGGGTACTGCTTTCCCTTCCTGAACACTTTGTTTTTAGTAACATAACTTCAACAAGCTTTTTAGAGTTAGAGTTAATTCACTTGTGATACCAATTTTACTTTTGTTAACTGTTTAGAAGCACAAACCTTAACAACCATTGCTCCCCATGAACATAACAAAACAAAAGAAAAGCATATAAAATTAAACCAACTACAACATTAAGCCAAAATAAATTTTAAATACAGATACATGCAAATACTTTGAGGGTATTTGAGGGTATACTTTCAAAATGCTTTGCTATGTTTGGGAGCCAAAGGTGGAAACCTGTTAAAAACATGGAAACCTGTTGAAATTGTTTGGTTAGCTTCATGCATAAATTGTTATTTTAAAACATTTTGGTTATGACAGTCTTATAACTATATTTAATAGTGCAAACAAATTTATAAAAAGCCCGAACAAGAAATTGACATTTTATTAATATTATCTTTACCTTAATGTTGAGATTTCCCCTTACATTTTTTCTTTGAATAACAATTTAAAAAAAAACTTAAAAAACAAAACTGGGATTGATAAAAGAGAATTCTTTTTGTTTGCAATTGCATTATTTGTTGAGACAGAAATATATGTACATATATTTGTAACTGAAACCTTTTTGAACTTTGCACAAAAAATTGGTGTTAATAATACTGTGATTATACCCCAACCATGATTTTAAAGTAGTGTGGTACCACATCTCATATATTTTTTAAAAGGGTATAAAGTTGACTTTTGTTGCAACAAAAAATAAAAATTTAAAAATAAAAATAATTTAAAAAGAAATTGTCACGTGACACACACAACATAGACACAAGACACACACACAGGACATACAGGACACACTTACAATTAAAAACAAATGGTGCCAGAATTCTATTCATAACTATACAAAATAACACCACTAAAAATAAAATTAAAAAGGGTTAAACATGTGAATAAGTTATTACCTTATTGAAAACTTGTAGCAGGAATTTGATAAAAATATATTAATACTTGCCAAATGTATTGTATTAATTTGGTAACAAGGAATTTTGCATTACTTTATATTTAACATTATTTTAAAACTCTGTTCTGTGGAATAAGAAAAGCCCATGTTTCAAATATTACTTAGTGGTTAGGATTAGAAGCAGAGAGTGCATTTCTGTTGCTTGGCAACCATATCTTCAAGAAAGTTAGGAATAATTCCAGCTGTTGCATTCCTGAAGGGTTAAAATAATTAATTTACTGGATTTAAAGTTTTTACCTTATTTTCTTTCTGTTTCTTATTTTGTTCTGTTTTTAATTGCTTTATCCTTTGGAGGTTTCTGTAAAAACTATAACTTTTCACTTTTAAAACAAAGAGAAAAAGTAGAGGGGAAGAGAGGCGGGGGAAAAAGGGGGATGTGGGTGAAGAGCAACCTAGATAGGTAGCGAGACCTGAGCCAAGAGAGATTAACTCTATCAAGGCATTTGAAAGTACAGACAGCAGCAGCAGCAAGTTTAGCAAACTGAGAAAACATATAAAGGACAAAACTTAACTAGTATGTAAAAATATATGAGAAAGAAGGTTCTATTTTCAGATATAAGCGCAAAGTGTGGTTCCATGGGTCAAAGCAATTGGGAACCTGCACAGTTGGGGATTGCACCCCTGGTTTTTATCCTGGCTCTGAGAGGAGATTGGGGGTAGTTACCTGCTCTTGTAAAACCTGACTTTGTTCCCCAAGTGTCTGTTGCTTTTGTGTGCATGCCAAATGGATAGTGGGAGTGCCCTTTTTTGCTGCAGTTAACTGTTTTTGGGCAGCTCCATGGGTTAATGCATCAATTCTAGGTGTTAACCCGCTTAATTTTAGTTTTTCACTTTGAAATTCTTTTTTATTCACTCCCCTGCGATCGAGTCGCAGCTCCTGTCTCCTAATGTGCTCTGTGAACTGTTTTATTTTTTCCTTCATTTGATTTACCAATTCATTGAGAGTATTGTTTGCTACTCTTTCCTTCTGTGCACTTACTTGTCCCGTACTGACAGGAACCAGTCTAGGTTCCGGTTTAAGTTTAACTGGAACCCGGCTTTTATCATAAGGTGATGGTCGCAATACAGTGGACCCAGTTTCATGTTTTAATTTTACTAGGACCACCTCTTTCCACTTCTGTCCCCATTCTTCAGGCACAGGGTAGCTACCTGAAGCCTGCTGTTTACCACCAATATTTATAACAGGAGACGGCACATGTATTTTTTTAGGTTCCTTACAGTTGTTTCCAGTGTTTCACTCTGTTCCTGTACTGGTTGTCTCTGGGCTGCTTGCCACCCTGCAAGGGCGGTGGGAGCATTCCAGGGCTGTGTAGCTTCTTTTGATTCTTTTAACTCATTCTTTGTTACTGTTACTTGCCCTGCTTTTTCTATTACTTGTTTGGCCAGCATGCCAGCATGCTGTTTCAGCCATCTCACTGCCACAGACAGTAGTTGCAGAATTTTTGCTTTTTTACTTTTATTGCTATTTCTTAGAGTCTCAGCTCTACATATGCCAGTCCATGTTTCCCCATTCTTCAATTCATATGGACTCCCCTTACTGGCAATCCAGCGGGTCCATGACTTATAAAACTCCATGGGGATCAAAGGGGAGGGGATAAGGGGGTTCCCTAGCTTGAGGTTTTCTCTCATGTTAGATTGTGATTCTTACAGTGGACAGCTCGCTTACTCACCAAATCAGCGGTCAGGGTCACCAGTGTTGTCAGAGGTGTGTTGTCAGATGCTACCGGTGTGGTGCTCTGCTCTGCTCTCTCCTTGTTGGTATCACTCGGCTGCGTGCGTGTGTTCCCTCTGTGTGCTGCCCGAGCTCTGCGCAGATAGCTGACACAGCAGACCCGAAGAGAACCCCCAATGACCACAGAGTCTAGTAAGGTACGAAGGCACGTCGGCCAGGTTTATTGCACTCGGATACACTTGCAGGGTCCCCGTAGAGTACTTAGTCTACCGGGCATACTGCGACAGAGTGCCTCTTGACAATGGACTCGGCTCAGTCAGTGGCGGGACTTTCCACTGCCCCCTAGGCCGGACAAAGACATCGCCCCAGGGATACATTTTTATACACAGGTACAAACAAGTTACACATCACTCCTGACGTATTGAGGTACAACCCTTCTACGTAGCAAGGTACAACCCCTCTACGTAGTAAGGTGCCGCCTCTCACCTTGTACATGTTGGCTCGATCAAAACAACTCTATCCATCATATTACCCTTTTGCCCCTGTCATTGGGATGGGTCAGTCTGTTCCTTGTTATCTGTGTGGAATGTGCAAGTATGTGAATGTTCTGATCTCTAGTGTTCAGTACCTTTTAGGTATGTATCTTCTTGCAGCACCAGCCCTTTTCTTGCCAGCTTCTGTGAGCAGGGCCTGCCTCTGGCTCACAGCTTCACTTTGCTTTATGTTAGCAAAGTTTTGGCCATTATTTTAGTTCAGGCCTCAGGCCTCATACTGGGCCTTTATTAGGGCCTTCATTTACTACAAATGCATTTACATGCTGGTCCGTCCAGACCCAAGCAACAGATCCCAGCAAACCATATCATCTAGAGGTATCTGGTATTCCTGAATCCAAGGGGTTTGCACTTTGGTGATGGCAACATGTACCCATCTATGGTCAGAGAGAAGCTGTAACCTTGAGAGTTTAGTACAAGTCTGGAGTGGCCAGTATTAGTTTTCAGAGTCCTTGCAGGTCCCCACCTTCTGCACTCGAAATGCCAGAGTGGGGAATCAGCCTTGACAGTTGTATTGGAACGGAGCTCAAATTTGCCTATTAAAGCTAAAAATTTGCAAATAATAGTATCTTGGGTACAAAAAAGAAGGAACCCAGACCAAAACCAATCTGGAATACCAGGCCTGTCAACTAAAAACTTCTTTAAATGGAAATATCAACGAAACCAAAAACAGTTTATATCTAAGACTTGGAATAAAGCTTTGTTTACTGCATGAACTAATAGTACAACTTTAGCAATTCATAAGGTTCAAAATCATATGCCAGGTTTGTACAGACTGGGATTGAAAGATGGGCAAAAATTGCTATTGTGGAAGGATTTCCCACTGAAGGTTCAGAAATGTGAAGAAAGTTATGTATACTATTTTCCAAATAAATCAGGCAGCTAAATACTTCACCCAGTCACTCATAACAATTTTTACCAACACTTTTAAAGAAATAGTAGGGAAACATATTATTCTTGTATATGATATGTAAAAAATTGAACACGTCTTAAGTAAATTGGTGGGAAAATCTCTCCCTTATTGGACGAATCTAGGGGAGAACGATGTAAAACATATATTCCAGGGGAAGTTCACACTTTTCCAATCAGTAATGAAATTCCATATGGATCATGGGAAAACAGAACTAAATGTCAAAGGTCAGTAAGAACTGAAACAATAATCAAATACAATCTAAAGCATAAGAATAAGGAAAAATATAAAGCCCTTATCTAAATTAAGGTTTTAGATAAAGTCGAAGTTATTGATAAATATTTGAAAGTAGAGGCACAGGCAAGGATAGTGAAAAATAACCATGATTCACATAACTCAGTGGAATGTCCAGAATTGCAGAAAGACCCTGTTATTGGTCTCACTGCCACACCTATGGCAGGGGTATTAATCAACCAAGTAAAATTCATGCATGTTCCTGTTCTGTTAATTTTATCTAAGTGGCAAACCGTGAGAGGGCCAGCAGATTCTAACACCATCTAGGAAGATGCAAGAATGTCTGTAGGTATAACTGGGGATGTTCATTATATTTATCTATAGAAATTGTATATGCTGTAACATTTATTACTTTGTTGGTAACTTTAATAAAACTACAAAATAATAGATGCTGTTGTAATTGTAGATGTTATTTGCCTGTGGTTTCATGTGTTCCTATGATCTCTAGATCTAAAACAAACAGAGGTAACACGGTTAAACTCAAAATGATGGCCACCAGAGCCAAACGCACTGAAACATATGATTCATCAGGGCATGCGGTGGCATGTGACCTCTGGAATCTTTTTAAAAAATTCAGCATCATACTAGCTATCTACCAGTCATCTGGTACAGAGGCTGATTTAAGTGATAGGTTACATAGAACAGTAAGTAGTTCTGCAATTTGATATTTGAATTCTTTAACAACTCTTGGGTGAATATCATCCGGTCCTGGTGACGTTTACTTGTAATTGAACATATAGCTAAGAGTAGCATAAAATCCCTCCTTTACTTGTAAGGGGTTAAGAAGCTCAAAAAACCTAAAGGGCCAATAAGAAAAGAAGATACTTTAAAATCTGTGGAGTGGGGGGAGGTTTTGTATGTGCTTTCTTTGTTTGTTTTCTCCCTGGACGAGAAAGGGACAAGGTGGGGAAAATACATCTCCTAAAAAACTACGTGAAATGAGCATCTAAGATTACAAAAATTGTAAGTAAAGGCAAGGAAATGTGTAAGATTATCTTTCATTTTAGCTTGTGAATTTTCCCTATGCTAAGAGGGAGGTTTATTTGTGGTTTTTGTGACTTTGAAGCTAAGCCTAGAAGGGAATCCTCTGTGTTTTAAATATGTTATTTACCCTGTAAAGTTATCTTCCATCCTGATTTTGCAGGTGTGATTCTTTTACTTTTTTAAAAAAAAATAAAATTATTCTTTTAAGAACCTGATTGATTTTCAGTGTCCTAAGAACCCGGGGGTTTGATCTGTGCTCAAATTGTACCAATTGGTGAAGATATTCTTCTCAATCCTCCCCAGGAAAGGGGGTGAAGGGGACTCCAAGTGACCCTTTTCTGGAATCTTTGTCTAAATCAGTTGGTGGTGGCAGCAATACTGTCCAAGGACAAGGAAAGGAATTTGTGCCTTGAGGAAGTTTTTAACCTAAGCTGATAGAAATAAGCTTAGAGGGTATTTCATGCTGGTCCCCATATCTGTACCCCAGAGTTCAGAGTGGGGAAGGAACCCTGACAGATGTCTTTGACTCAGTGTTGTTAATAGCATTGCCCCATCGGACAGGATGTTGTACTGACAAATATGTTACAGTTTGAGAGGCACTCAGATGCTATTAAGTATCAGAGGGTAGCCGTGTTAGTCTGGATCTGTAAAAGCAGCAAAGAATCCTGTGGCACCCACGAAAGCTCATGCTCCAAAACGTCTGTTAGTCTATAAGGTGCCACAGGATTCTCAGATGCTATTGTAACTGATGCCATAGCTAAGTGCCTTAGGGAGATATCAGCTCTGTATCCCTCATAAGGATGATTTGGATCTCTGAGTGCAGAACCTGAACTCTTCCCAACACCCCTTGGTGATGAGGCCTGTCATTAGCACAGCCCTCTTTGATGAGGGAGTTCTGGGATCCTCCTGCAGCTCGGCAGTAAAAGGGGGAATCAGGATATGCTTTCAGAGAGCAAAGGATCTGGAGAGCATTTTCTGGCCATACAGAGCCCTGCTGGGCTGCCTCTCCATCTGTTCCTGACCCCTGCCCACTCCAAGAGCAGTAAAAACAGCTGTTGAGGTGGAGCTAGACCTCACACCCTGCATCCAAATTTCCAACATCTCCAAATTTGTGTGTGGATGGAAATGGAAGGGGGGGATTGTTTGGGTCAAAGAGAGATCTAGAAGCAGGCATTGGAGCTGGGCTTGGGTCATGTCCCTTTCTATTAAGAATGTGTATGGCCTTGCTTACGGGGTGTATGCATCAACAACAGGCGGAGACCCTCTGAGCTGTGCCTAGGGAACCAGTGACTCTGCGAGCATGTCACTGTTATGTCCAGCTGTCAGTGGTGTAGACTTTTTCCTTACAGCCGGGGGCTTTGTAACCCAGTGCAGACGGAAACAGCGTTTCTGCCACTGACAGACTGTGTGACTGGAAATGACCACTAACTAACCTTCAGTGCCTTCGTTTGTGGGTGCTCTGCTTGAGATATGGCCAGCAGCTCCAACTCTTGGGATGTTAATGGGACTCTCATACTAGTTCCAATATTTCCTAAAGCCCCAACTTCTGGAATCCAGAGACTATGCAAGAATATCAGCTTCCAGCTTTCTTTAAAAAAGTTTCTTTAAAAAATGTGTTGCAGAAAAGGTAAAAACCTGAAGCAGGTGACCTCAAAGGTCGAGAAACCAAATATAATTAAAAAAGAATCTCATATAAGTTTATTTTTAAATCTCAGTATTTTTAAACCAAACTCATAATTTTTTCAGGGTTCGACTCTTACTTGTTGGACAGGGCTTGCTGATACTCTGTACCTAGCTCAAAAAATCTCAAGGGCAACTAGCAAAAGTAAAAAAAAAAAAAATAAGTTTTTTTTCAAAGTGCATCAGAAATGGTAAGCCTGCCAAACAATCAATGGGTCCATGGGAAAATTGAGCACTCAAGGAAGGTGAGGATAAATGAATTATTTGCCTTGGACTTCATTACAGAGGATGTGAAGAATATTCCCAAACCTGTGCCATTCTGTTTAGGTGACGGACATACGGAATTGTCCCAAGTTGAGGTGTAATTAGAGGACATTTTGGAACAAACTGATAAATTAAAGAGTACTGAGTCACCAGAACCAGATGGGATTCACCCAAGTGTTCTGAATAAACTCAAATACCAGATTCCAGAACTACTATCTGTGATATATGACCTATAGCTTAAATCAGCCTCTGTACCAGATGACTGGCAAATAGCTAATGTGATGCAGATTTTTTTAAAAGGCTTCAGAGGTGATCCTGGCAATATAGGACAGTAAGCCTAATTTCAGTACCAGGTGAATTGGTTGACACTATAGTAAAGAACAGAATTATCAGACACAAAGATTAACACATTATGTTGGGGAAAAGTCAACACAGCTTCTCCAAGAGAAATCACGATTCACCAATTTTTTAGGTGACAAATCTGCAGAACTGTCCCAGATTGAGGTGTCATTAGAGGAGACTTTGGAAGAAATTGATAAACTAAACAGTAAGAAGTCGCCAGGCTCAGATGGGATTCACCCAAGAGTTCTGAAGGAACTCAAATGTGAAATTACAGATCTACTAACTGTAGTCTGTAACCTATCACTTAAATTAGCTTCTGTACCAAATGATTGGAGGACAGCTAATCTGAAGCCTTTTAAAAGGGGCTCCAGAGGTGATCGTGTTAATTGCAGGCTGGTCAACCTGACTTCAGTGCCTGGCAAACTGTTTGAAACTATAGTAAAGAACAAAATGCCCGACACATAGATGAAAACAATTTGTTGGTGAAGATTCAACGTGGCTTTTGCAAAAGGAAATCATACCTCACCAGTCCACTAGAACCCCTCGAGGGGGTCAATATTTGACCCGATTTCTCTATGGCAGCCCACTTCCCCGCATTACAAAACCAGCATGCAGGTCAGGGAAGAGAGATTGCACAAGGCTCCATATACGAATGACTGAAGGGAAATTTCCACGTAGAGAGTATTGTGGAATCTCCCTTCCCTGGCATGCACCCTGGGTTTGTAATGCAGGAAAGGGGGCTGCCGGGGAGAAATCTGGTCCTATATTATTTTTCTTCTATTTTATGTTATTTCAGCAAGATTAGAGCTGTGACAGCATCATCATTATCTCTCGGCCGCCTTTGAGGTAGCCCCTAATCAGAACCATATGGAACAGTGATGACAAGCCTGGATTCCAGGAAAAGAGCCTGCAGCAGGGATTGTGCTGCAGAACTGTTAGGTAGGATTACTTTGTATCTCCTGGGATTTGGCCTCCTGTAGTTTGCTATTGACCGTGATGGGGGCAAAAGCTGGTGCACACTTAGCCAAGCAGCTGAGGTTCCCTGATGGCTAAGTGGCTCCAAGAGAATGTGCAGACATGCTTCATAAAGACAGTTCCCTCCCTATCTGAACAGATACTGCCTGCTGCCTGTGCTACCTCTCCAATGACTACTTATCCTTTCGGGTAAGACTCCTGGTGTCAGCGGCTCCACGTCTAGCAGGAATTGAGTACATTAGCAGGATTCACTATCTTTAAAATGTGAAATGAAGTGTAAAGACTGCAAGCTGTTTACATTGGCAGATGTTCTGTGCAGCAGGAGCGAACTCAGCTGGGCTGTCGGTGTGACTCAGTGACAGAGGCTAGAGGGCAGGCAGAACTAGGTAGCTTGGAAACTTCTGCCTTACATCTGCCCATGCTCCATGGCGGGTTATTCAAGCTACACAGAAATCTGAAAGTCAAAGCGAGCTTGGAATGTTAGGATCCCTATTCCCCGAGTCAGAATTTCTCAATCTGTCCCATTTCTAGTGGTGCTATGAGCTCTGGGCTTGATCCTGCCAGGGGCTGAGTGAGAGGAGACCCCCATGGAATATCAGTGACTAGTGCCCAAATTCCCACAAGTTTACTTACTCCTGGGAATTTTATCTGCAAATACATTTTCATAGGTTTTAATTCCTGGCTTAATTGTGAATGCAGGAATTCAGAGCTGTATTGCTTTTTGGTAACAAGTCTGATGAGGCATATTTCTATCTCCTGATTGGCTGAAGGCTCCAGCCTTTCTTCCCTATAGATACTCCTCAGAGTTACAGGGCCACTGGCATCTCAGTCCCCTCTCTTGTCTCTGAGTGCCAGATGTCAGCCCTCATAGCCTTTCCTCTCATGGGATGTAATCTCACTGTCCTCCCACCCTCAGACTGGGACCTGGGCTACTGCACACTGTGGGTCAACTGTGCTTAGCAAGCAGGTCCGAGTGGGTTCAGAAACTCTGGTTCTTTCCTCAGGGAGGCTATTAGTGATGATATGAATGAGCAGCCAACATTATTGAACCAAAATATTGCTTAATCTGAACAGTAGGAATGAAGCGTAACATGGAAGAATAAGAGGGTATTCAAAAAAAAATAAGTCTGTACATTTCTCTGACCCCAAGCACTCCCTCTCTGATGAACACCCAGGCAGACCAAAGGCTTTCAGATTTCCCCAGTGGTGTCTGTGCCTGTCAGTCTGAAGAGCTTCTCAGCAACAGCTACCTCACCTCTGGACAAACTCCCAGGGCTGGCAAAACAGGCTGTGTAATGTGACTGGAGCCCAGGAGCAGGGAATTCCCTGCTTGTAGCTCCAGTGTTTTCTCTCAGCCTCCCTGAAGTGCTGACTGAGAGATGACTTCCCTTCAGCTGTTGCTTCCCTTCCTGCTTATTTTCCAGCAGCCTGCTATTAAACTAAGAAGAGCCAAACTGGTTTCATCCAATATAGCCATCACGTAATCATGGAAATAGTTAACCCAAGATAATCATAACATAAACATGAAAAGAACTGGGTTTAACATACACATTCCTTATGGCAGCTCAGTTCCAAGTCTGTCCCAATCCCTTTCCTGGATGCTATGGATTTTATGAATACAGGTCATAGGCAGTCAGGGAGCAGCAAACTACTTTCATATGGGAAATGAATTTCCACATGCATTTCACTTTTAAATGCACTTCCTGAAAACCTGCATCCTGCCTGAATAACAGATTCTGAGGTTACTATGTACTAGAGAGTGAGAGCTCAGAGAAGGATTATTTTCTACACTGATCTCAATGCCTCTTACCACTCAGGGTACAGGCTACAGGCTGACAGAACAGAACCTGAGGAGAACCAGTCAGCTATTAACCCAGGGGCAGAGGAGCTACTAGAGCTTAGTTTGCTGAGAAGCGATTGACTGAAGGGTGAGATGTTGTGATCTTTTCAAGTTCTGAAGAAACCCAGATGACATACATGTAACCCTTCCGCCAGGTGAAGCCAGCAACAACCAGGGCCGGGTTCTGTATCTAGAGGTTCCTTTTCAACAATACAACAAAGAAGAGCACCAGCCCAGTAACTTGGGAAATTACACACCCCTCCTAGGCACCTCTGGGAGGCTAGACATCCCTGCTCTTGAGCACACAGTCTGAGCTTAGGAAAGGAAGTTTTAATGATAGGAGAGAAGTCAACCTGACATTAATTAGGGAAAATTCCACAAGCGAGATTCATAATCCTAAATCTAATTCATAATCCAGGACACCCACCCCAGAGTGCTTGAGGCAGTGGCTTCTGCTTCATGCTCTTCAACCAAACGTTCCTTTATAATGCCCTTCTCTGCTACCTCA